>NW_027142232.1:7500-17500 GCF_036365525.1 Heterodontus francisci | reverse complement strand
CACACCACAGCCCAGACACTGAGACTTATATATATGCACACCCACACACTCACACACCACAGCCCAGACATTGAGACTTATATATATGCACACAGACACACAAACACACCACAGCCCAGACACTGAGACTTGTATATATGCACACACAGACGCACATCACAACCCAGACACTGAGACTTATATATATGCACAAACACACACACACACACACACACACACACACACACACACACACCACAGCCCAGACATTGAGACTTATATATATATGCACACACACACACACACACACCACAGCCCAGCCACTGAGACTTATATATATGCACACACACACACGCACACACACCACAGCCCAGACACTGAGACATATATATATGCACACACCCACACAGACACACACACACACACCACAGCCCAGACACTGAGACTTATAAATATGCACACACACACACACACACACCACAGCCCAGACACTGAGACTTATATATATATGCACACACACACACACACACCACAGCCCAGACATTGAGACTTATATATATGCACACACACACACACCATAGCCCAGACATTGAGACTTATATATATGCACACACACACACACACACACACACCACAGCCCAGACACTGAGACTTATATATATGCACACACAAACACACACACACACACATACACACACACACCACAGACCAGACATTGAGACTTATATATATACACACACACCACAGCCCAGACACTGAGACTTATATATATGCACACACACACACACACACACCACAGCCCAGACATTGCGACTTATATATATGCACACAGACATACACACACACCACAGCCCAGACATTGAGACTTATATATATGAACACACACAGACACACACACCACAGCCCAGACACTGAGACTTATATATATGCACACCCACACACTCACACACCACAGCCCAGACATTGAGACTTATATATATGCACACACACACACAAACACACCACAGCCCAGACACTGAGACTTGTATATATGCACACACACACACACACACACACACACACACACCACAGCACAGACACTGAGAATTATATATATGCACACACACACACACACCACAGCCCAGACAATGAGAATTATATATGTGCACACACACACACACACACATACACACACCACAGCCCAGACACTGAGACTTATATATATGCACACACACACACACACACACACACACATACAAAAGCCAAGACACTGAGAATTATATATATGCGCACACACACACACACACACAGACACACACAGACACACACAGACACACACAGACACACACAGACACACACAGACACACACCCCAGACACTGAGAATTGTATATCTGCACACACACACACCACAGCCCAGACACTGAGACTTATATATATGCACACACACGCACACACACCACAGCCCAGACACTGAGACTTATATATATGCGCACACACACACACACCACAGCCCAGACACTGAGACTTATATATATGCACACACACACACACCACAGCCCAGACACTGAGACTTATATATATGCACACACACACACAGCACAGCCCAGACATTGAGACTTATATATATGCACACACACACACACCACAGCCCAGACACTGAGACTTATATTTGTGCACACACACACACACACACACACCACAGCCCAGACACTGAGACTTATATATATGCACACACACACACACACACCACAGCCCAGACACTGAGACTTATAAATATGCACACACACACACACACACACACACACCACAGCCCAGACACTGAGACTTATATATATGCACACACAAACACACACACACACACATACACACACACACCACAGACCAGACATTGAGACTTATATATATACACACACACCACAGCCCACACACTGAGACTTATATATATGCACACACACACACACACACACCACAGCCCAGACATTGCGACTTATATATATGCACACAGACATACACACACACCACAGCCCAGACATTGAGACTTATATATATGCACACACACAGACACACACACCACAGCCCAGACACTGAGACTTATATATATGCACACCCACACACTCACACACCACAGCCCAGACATTGAGACTTATATATATGCACACACACACACAAACACACCACAGCCCAGACACTGAGACTTGTATATATGCACACACACACACACACACACACACACACACACACACACACACCACAGCACAGACACTGAGACTTATATATATGCACACACACACACACACCACAGCCCAGACAATGCGAATTATATATGTGCACACACACACACACACACATACACACACCACAGCCCAGACACTGAGACTTATATATATGCACACACACACACACCACAGCTCAGACACTGAGACTTATATATATGCACACACACACACAGCACAGCCCAGACATTGAGACTTATATATATGCACACACACACACACCACAGCCCAGACACTGAGACTTATATTTGTGCACACACACACACACACACCGCAGCCCAGACACTGAGACTTATATATATGCACACACACACACACACACCACAGCCCAGACACTGAGACTTATATATGTGCACACACACACACACACACCACAGCCCAGACATTGAGACTTATATATATGCACACACACACACACACACACACACACACCACAGCCCAGACATTGAGACTTATATATATATGCACACACACACGCACACACACACACACCACAGCCCAGACACTGAGACTTATATTTGTGCACACACACACACACCACAGCCCAGACATTGAGACTTATATATATGCACACACAGACACACACACCACAGCCCAGACATTGAGACTTATATATATATGCACACACACACACACACCACAGCCCAGACATTGAGACTTATATATATATGCACACACACACACACACACACACACACACACCACAGCCCAGATATTCAGACTTATATATTTGCACACACACACACACACCACAGCCCAGACACTGAGACTTATATATATGCACACACACACAGACACATGCACACACACACACACAGACTCACACACCACAGCCCAGACACTGAGACTTATATATACACACACACACAGACTCACACACCACATCCCAGACACTGAGACTTATATACACACACACACACACACTGACTCACACACCACAGCCCAGACACTGAGACTTATATATACACACACACACACACAGACTCACACACCACAGCCCAGACACTGAGACTTATATATACACACACACACACACAGACTCACACACCACAGCCCAGACACTGAGACTTATATATACACACACACACACACAGACTCACACACCACAGCCCAGACACTGAGACTTATATATACACACACACACACACAGACTCACACACCACAGCCCAGACACTGAGACTTATAGAAACACACACACACACAGACTCACACACCACAGCCCAGACACAGACTTATATATACACACACACACACACAGACTCACACACCACAGCCCAGACACTGAGACTTATATATACACACACACACACACAGACTCACACACCACAGCCCAGACACAGAGACTTATATATACACACACACACACACAGACTCACACACCACAGCCCAGACACTGAGACTTATATATACACACACACACACACAGACTCACACACCACAGCCCAGACACTGAGACTTATATATACACACACACACACACAGACTCACACACCACAGCCCAGACACTGAGACTTATATATACACACACACACACACACAGACTCACACACCACAGCCCAGACACTGAGACTTATATATACACACACACACACACACAGACACACACACCACAGCCCAGACACTGAGACTTATATACACACACACACACACACAGACTCACACACCACAGCCCAGACACTGAGACTTATATATACACACACACACACACAGACTCACACACCACAGCCCAGACACTGAGACTTATATATACACACACACACACACAGACTCACACACCACAGCCCAGACACTGAGACTTATATATACACACACACACACATAGACTCACACACCACAGCCCAGACACTGAGACTTATATATACACACACACACACACAGACTCACACACCACAGCCCAGACACTGAGACTTATATATACACACACACACACACAGACTCACACACCACAGCCCAGACACTGAGACTTATATATACACACACACACACACACAGACACACACACCACAGCCCAGACACTGAGACTTATATATACACACACACACACACAGACACACACACCACAGCCCAGACACTGAGACTTATATATACACACACACACACACACAAACAGACACACACACCACAGCCCAGACACTGAGACTTATATATACACACACACACACACAAAGACTCACACACCACAGACCAGACACTGAGACTTATATATACACACACACACACACACACACAGACACACACACCTCAGCCCAGACACTGAGACTTATATATACACACACACACACACACACACACACAGACACACACACCACAGCCCAGACACTGAGACTTATATATACACACACACAGACACACACACAGACACACACACCACAGCCCAGACACTGAGACTTATATATACACACACACACACACACACACAGACACACACACCACAGCCCAGACACTGAGACTTATATATACACACACACACACACACACACAGACACACACACCACAGCCCAGACACTGAGACTTATATATACACACACACACACCAGACACTGAGACTTATATATATACACACACACACACACACACAGACACACACACCACAGCCCAGACACTGAGACTTATATATACACACACACACACACACACAGACACACACACCACAGCCCAGACACTGAGACTTATATATACACACACACACACACACACACAGACACACACACCACAGCCCAGACACTGAGACTTATATATACACACACACACACACACACACACACACAGACACACACACCACAGCCCAGACACTGAGACTTATATATACACACACACACACACACACACAGACACACACACCACAGCCCAGACACTGAGACTTATATATACACACACACACACACACAGACACACACCACAGCCCAGACACTGAGACTTATATATACACACACACACACACACACACAGACACACACACCACAGCCCAGACACTGAGACTTATATATACACACACACACCACAGCCCAGACACTGAGACTTATATATACACACACACACACACACACACAGACACACACACCACAGCCCAGACACTGAGACTTATATATACACACACACACACACACACACACAGACACACACACCACAGCCCAGACACTGAGACTTATATATACACACACACACACACACACACACACACAGACACACACACCACAGCCCAGACACTGAGACTTATATATACACACACACACACACACACACAGACACACACACCACAGCCCAGACACTGAGACTTATATATACACACACACACACACACACACACAGACACACACACCACAGCCCAGACACTGAGACTTATATATATGCACACACAGACACACACACCACAGCCCAGACATTGAGACTTATATATATATGCACACACACACACACACCACAGCCCAGACATTGAGACTTATATATATATGCACACACACACACACACACACACACACACACCACAGCCCAGATATTCAGACTTATATATTTGCACACACACACACCACAGCCCAGACACTGAGACTTATATATATGCACACACACAGACACATGCACACACACACACACAGACTCACACACCACAGCCCAGACACTGAGACTTATATATACACACACACACAGACTCACACACCACATCCCAGACACTGAGACTTATATACACACACACACACACACTGACTCACACACCACAGCCCAGACACTGAGACTTATATATACACACACACACACACAGACTCACACACCACAGCCCAGACACTGAGACTTATATATACACACACACACACACAGACTCACACACCACAGCCCAGACACTGAGACTTATATATACACACACACACACACAGACTCACACACCACAGCCCAGACACTGAGACTTATAGAAACACACACACACACAGACTCACACACCACAGCCCAGACACAGACTTATATATACACACACACACACACAGACTCACACACCACAGCCCAGACACTGAGACTTATATATACACACACACACACACAGACTCACACACCACAGCCCAGACACAGAGACTTATATATACACACACACACACACAGACTCACACACCACAGCCCAGACACTGAGACTTATATATACACACACACACACACAGACTCACACACCACAGCCCAGACACTGAGACTTATATATACACACACACACACACAGACTCACACACCACAGCCCAGACACTGAGACTTATATATACACACACACACACACAGACTCACACACCACAGCCCAGACACTGAGACTTATATATACACACACACACACACACAGACACACACACCACAGCCCAGACACTGAGACTTATATACACACACACACACACACAGACTCACACACCACAGCCCAGACACTGAGACTTATATATACACACACACACACACAGACTCACACACCACAGCCCAGACACTGAGACTTATATATACACACACACACACACAGACTCACACACCACAGCCCAGACACTGAGACTTATATATACACACACACACACATAGACTCACACACCACAGCCCAGACACTGAGACTTATATATACACACACACACACACAGACTCACACACCACAGCCCAGACACTGAGACTTATATATACACACACACACACACAGACTCACACACCACAGCCCAGACACTGAGACTTATATATACACACACACACACACACAGACACACACACCACAGCCCAGACACTGAGACTTATATATACACACACACACACACAGACACACACACCACAGCCCAGACACAGACTTATATATACACACACACACACACACAAACAGACACACACACCACAGCCCAGACACTGAGACTTATATATACACACACACACACACACAGACTCACACACCACAGACCAGACACTGAGACTTATATATACACACACACACAGACACACACACCTCAGCCCAGACACTGAGACTTATATATACACACACACACACACACACACACACAGACACACACACCACAGCTCAGACACTGAGACTTATATATACACACACACAGACACACACACAGACACACACACCACAGCCCAGACACTGAGACTTATATATACACACACACACACACACACACAGACACACACACCACAGCCCAGACACTGAGACTTATATATACACACACACACACACACACAGACACACACACCACAGCCCAGACACTGAGACTTATATATACACACACACACACCAGACACTGAGACTTATATATACACACACACACACACACAGACACACACACCACAGCCCAGACACTGAGACTTATATATACACACACACACACACACACAGACACACACACACCACAGCCCAGACACTGAGACTTATATATACACACACACACACACACACACAGACACACACACCACAGCCCAGACACTGAGACTTATATATACACACACACACACACACACACAGACACACACACCACAGCCCAGACACTGAGACTTATATATACACACACACACACACACACACAGACACACACACCACAGCCCAGACACTGAGACTTATATATACACACACACACACACACAGACACACACACCACAGCCCAGACACTGAGACTTATATATACACACACACACACACACACACAGACACACACACCACAGCCCAGACACTGAGACTTATATATACACACACACACACACACACACAGACACACACACCACAGCCCAGACACTGAGACTTATATATACACACACACACACACACACACACAGACACACACACCACAGCCCAGACACTGAGACTTATATATACACACACACACACACACACACACAGACACACACACCACAGCCCAGACACTGAGACTTATATATACACACACACACACACACACACACACAGACACACACACCACAGCCCAGACACTGAGACTTATATATACACACACACACACACACACACAGACACACACACCACAGCCCAGACACTGAGACTTATATATACACACACACACACACACACACAGACACACACACCACAGCCCAGACACTGAGACTTATATATACACACACACACACACACACACAGACACACACACCACAGCCCAGACACTGAGACTTATATATACACACACACACACACACACAGACACACACACCACAGCCCAGACACTGAGACTTATATATACACACACACACACACACACACAGACACACACACCACAGCCCAGACACTGAGACTTATATATACACACACACACACACACACACAGACACACACACCACAGCCCAGACACTGAGACTTATATATACACACACACAACACACACACACACAGACACACACACCACAGCCCAGACACTGAGACTTATATATACACACACACACACACAGACACACACACCACAGCCCAGACACTGAGACTTATATATACACACACACACACACACACACACACAGACACACACACCACAGCCCAGACACTGAGACTTATATATACACACACACACACACACACACACACAGACACACACACCACAGCCCAGACACTGAGACTTATATATACACACACACACACACACACACAGACACACACACCACAGCCCAGACACTGAGACTTATATATACACACACACACACACACACACACACACCACAGCCCAGACACTGAGACTTATATATACACACACACACACACACACACAGACACACACACCACAGCCCAGACACTGAGACTTATATATACACACACACACACACACACACAGACACACACCACAGCCCAGACACTGAGACTTATATATACACACACACACACACACACACACACACCACAGCCCAGACACTGAGACTTATATATACACACACACACACACACACACAGACACACACACCACAGCCCAGACACTGAGACTTATATATACACACACACACACACACACACAGACACACACACCACAGCCCAGACACTGAGACTTATATATACACACACACACACACACACACAGACACACACACCACAGCCCAGACACTGAGACTTATATATACACACACACACACACACACACAGACACACACACCACAGCCCAGACACTGAGACTTATATATACACACACACACACACACAGACACACACACCACAGCCCAGACACTGAGACTTATATATACACACACACACACACACACACACACACACACACCACAGCCCAGACACTGAGACTTATATATACACACACACACACACACACACAGACACACACACCACAGCCCAGACACTGAGACTTATATATACACACACACACACACACACACAGACACACACACCACAGCCCAGACACTGAGACTTATATATACACACACACACACACACACACAGACACACACACCACAGCCCAGACACTGAGACTTATATATACACACACACACACACAGACACACACACCACAGCCCAGACACAGAGACTTATATATACACACACACACACACACACACAGACACACACACCACAGCCCAGACACAGAGACTTATATATACACACACACACACACAAACACAGACACACACACCACAGCCCAGACACTGAGACTTATATATACACACACACACACACACACACAGACACACACACCACAGCCCAGACACTGAGACTTATATATACACACACACACACACACACACACACCACAGCCCAGACACTGAGACTTATATATACACACACACACACACACACAGACACACACACCACAGCCCAGACACTGAGACTTATATA
>NW_027142231.1:0-21175 GCF_036365525.1 Heterodontus francisci | reverse complement strand
ACCGTTTTAGCTCAGTGAGATACCTCTCACCGTTTTAGCTCAGTGAGATACCTCTCACCGTTTTAGCTCAGTGAGGTACCTCTCACCGTTTTAGCTCAGTGAGATACCTCTCACCGTTTTACCTCAGTGAGGTACCTCTCACCGTTTTAGCTCAGTGAGATACCTCACACCATTTTAGCTCAGTGAGATACCTCGCACCGTTTTAGCTCAGTGAGAAACCTCTCACCGTTTTAGCTCAGTGAGATACCTCTCACCATTTTAGCTCAGTGAGATACCTCGCACCGTTTTAGCTCAGTGAGATCCTCACACCGTTTTAGCTCAGTGAGATACCTCTCACCGTTTTAGCTCAGTGAGATACCTCTCACCGTTTTAGCTCAGTGAGATACCTCTCACCGTTTTAGCTCAGTGAGATACCTCTCACCGTTTTAGCTCAGTGAGATACCTCGCACCGTTTTAGCTCAGTGAGATACCTCTCACCGTTTTAGCTCAGTGAGATACCTCTCACCATTTTAGCTCAGTGAGATACCTCTCACCGTTTTAGCTCAGTGAGATCCTCACACCGTTTTAGCTCAGTGAGATACCTCTCACCGTTTTAGCTCAGTGCGATACCTCACACCGTTTTAGCTCAGTGCGATACCTCACACCGTTTTAGCTCAGTGAGATACCTCACACCGTTTTAGCTCAGTGAGATACCTCACACCGTTTTAGCTCAGTGAGATACCTCACACCGTTTTAGCTCAGTGCGATACCTCACACCGTTTTAGCTCAGTGCGATACCTCACACCGTTTTAGCTCAGTGAGATACCTCACACCGTTTTAGCTCAGTGAGATACCTCACACCGTTTTAGCTCAGTGCGATACCTCACACCGTTTTAGCTCAGTGCGATACCTCACACCGTTTTAGCTCAGTGAGATACCTCACACCGTTTTAGCTCAGTGAGTTACCTCACACCGTTTTAGCTCAGTGCGATACCTCACACCGTTTTAGCTCAGTGCGATACCTCACACCGTTTTAGCTCAGTGAGATACCTCACACCGTTTTAGCTCAGTGAGATACCTCTCACTTTTTTAGCTCAGTGAGATACCTCTCACCGTTTTAGCTCAGTGAGATACCTCACACCGTTTTAGCTCAGTGAGATACCTCGCACCGTTTTAGCTCAGTGAGATACCTCTCACCGTTTTAGCTCAGTGAGATCCTCACACCGTTTTAGCCCAGTGAGATACCTCTCACCGTTTTAGCTCAGTGAGATACCTCACACCGTTTTAGCTCAGTGAGATCCTCACACCGTTTTAGCTCAGTGAGATCCTCTCACCGTTTTAGCTCAGTGAGATACCTCGCACCGTTTTAGCTCAGTGCGATACCTCGCACCGTTTTAGCTCAGTGCGATACCTCACACCGTTTTAGCTCAGTGAGATACCTCACACCGTTTTAGCTCAGTGAGATACCTCACACCGTTTTAGCTCAGTGCGATACCTCACACCGTTTTAGCTCAGTGCGATACCTCACACCGTTTTAGCTCAGTGAGATACCTCACACCGTTTTAGCTCAGTGAGATACCTCACACCGTTTTAGCTCAGTGCGATACCTCACACCGTTTTAGCTCAGTGCGATACCTCACACCGTTTTAGCTCAGTGAGATACCTCACACCGTTTTAGCTCAGTGAGATACCTCACACCGTTTTAGCTCAGTGCGATACCTCACACCGTTTTAGCTCAGTGCGATACCTCACACCGTTTTAGCTCAGTGAGATACCTCACACCGTTTTAGCTCAGTGAGATACCTCTCACTTTTTTAGCTCAGTGAGATACCTCTCACCGTTTTAGCTCAGTGAGATACCTCACACCGTTTTAGCTCAGTGAGATACCTCGCACCGTTTTAGCTCAGTGAGATACCTCTCACCGTTTTAGCTCAGTGAGATCCTCACACCGTTTTAGCCCAGTGAGATACCTCTCACCGTTTTAGCTCAGTGAGATACCTCTCACCGTTTTAGCTCAGTGAGATCCTCACACCGTTTTAGCTCAGTGAGATCCTCTCACCGTTTTAGCTCAGTGAGATACCTCGCACCGTTTTAGCTCAGTGAGGTACCTCTCACCGTTTTAGCTCAGTGAGATAGCTCGCACCGTTTTAGCTCAGTGAGATACCTCGCACCGTTTTAGCTCAGTGAGATACCTCACACCGTTTTAGCTCAGTGAGATACCTCACACCGTTTTAGCTCAGTGAGATACCTCGCACCGTTTTAGCTCAGTGAGATACCTCACACCGTTTTAGCTCAGTGAGATACCTCGCACCGTTTTAGCTCAGTGAAATACCTCACACCGTTTTAGCTCAGTGAGATACCTCGCACCGTTTTAGCTCAGTGAAATACCTCGCACCGTTTTAGCTCAGTGAGATACCTCGCACCGTTTTAGCTCAGTGAGATACCTCACACCGTTTTAGCTCAGTGAGATACCTCGCACCGTTTTAGCTCAGTGAGATACCTCGCACCGTTTTAGCTCAGTGAGATACCTCTCACCGTTTTAGCTCAGTGAGGTACCTCTCACCGTTTTAGCTCAGTGAGATACCTCACACCGTTTTAGCTCAGTGAGATACCTCTCACCGTTTTAGCTCAGTGAGATACCTCTCACCGTTTTAGCTAAGTGAGATACCTCTCACCGTTTTAGCTCAGTGAGATACCTCACACCGTTTTAGCTCAGTGAGGTACCTCACACCGTTTTAGCTCAGTGAGATACCTCTCACTGTTTTAGCTCAGTGAGATACCTCACACCGTTTTAGCTTAGTGAGATACCTCACACCGTTTTAGCTCAGTGAGATACCTCACACCGTTTTAGCTCAGTGAGATACCTCACACCGTTTTAGCTCAGTGTGATACCTCTCACCGTTTTAGCTCAGTGAGGTACCTCTCACCGTTTTAGCTCAGTGAGATACCTCGCACCGTTTTAGCTCAGTGAGATACCTCGCACCGTTTTAGCTCAGTGAAATACCTCACACCGTTTTAGCTCAGTGAAATACCTCTCACCGTTTTCGCTCAGTGAGATACCTCGCACCGTTTTAGCTCAGTGAGATACCTCGCACCGTTTTAGCTCAGTGAAATACCTCTCACCGTTTTAGCTCAGTGAAATACCTCACACCGTTTTAGCTCAGTGAGATACCTCGCACCGTTTTAGCTCAGTGAGGTACCTCTCACCGTTTTAGCTCAGTGAGATAGCTCGCACCGTTTTAGCTCAGTAAGATACCTCGCACCGTTTTAGCTCAGTGAGATACCTCACACCGTTTTAGCTCAGTGAGATACCTCGCACCGTTTTAGCTCAGTGAGATACCTCACACCGTTTTAGCTCAGTGAGATACCTCGCACCGTTTTAGCTCAGTGAAATACCTCACACCGTTTTAGCTCAGTGAGATACCTCGCACCGTTTTAGCTCAGTGAAATACCTCACACCGTTTTAGCTCAGTGAGATACCTCACACCGTTTTAGCTCAGTGAGATACCTCACACCGTTTTAGCTCAGTGAGATACCTCGCACCGTTTTAGCTCAGTGAAATACCTCACACCGTTTTAGCTCAGTGAGATACCTCGCACCGTTTTAGCTCAGTGAGATACCTCGCACCGTTTTAGCTCAGTGAAATACCTCGCACCGTTTTAGCTCAGTGAAATACCTCACACCGTTTTAGCTCAGTGAGATACCTCTCACCGTTTTAGCTCAGTGAGATACCTCGCACCGTTTTAGCTCAGTGAGATACCTCACACCGTTTTAGCTCCGTGAGGTACCTCTCACCGTTTTAGCTCAGTGAGATGCCTCGCACCGTTTTAGCTCAGTGAGATACCTCACACCGTTTTAGCTCCGTGAGGTACCTCTCACCGTTTTAGCTCAGTGAGATACCTCTCACCGTTTTAGCTCAGTGAGATACCTCGCACCGTTTTAGCTCAGTGAGATACCTCTCACCGTTTTAGCTCAGTGAGATACCTCTCACGGTTTTAGCTCAGTGAGATACCTCACACCGTTTTAGCTCCGTGAGGTACCTCACACCGTTTTAGCTCCGTGAGGTACCTCTCACCGTTTTAGCTCAGTGAGATACCTCTCACCGTTTTAGCTCAGTGAGATACCTCGCACCGTTTTAGCTCAGTGAGATACCTCTCACCGTTTTAGCTCAGTGAGATACCTCTCACGGTTTTAGCTCAGTGAGATACCTCACACCGTTTTAGCTCCGTGAGATACCTCGCACCGTTTTAGCTCAGTGAGATACCTCTCACCGTTTTAGCTCAGTGAGATACCTCACACCGTTTTAGCTCAGTGAGATACCTCACACCGTTTTAGCTCCGTGAGGTACCTCTCACCGTTTTAGCTCAGTGAGATACCTCTCACCGTTTTAGCTCAGTGAGATACCTCGCACCGTTTTAGCTCAGTGAGATACCTCTCACCGTTTTAGCTCAGTGAGATACCTCTCACGGTTTTAGCTCAGTGAGATACCTCACACCGTTTTAGCTCCGTGAGATACCTCGCACCGTTTTAGCTCAGTGAGATACCTCTCACCGTTTTAGCTCAGTGAGATACCTCGCACCGTTTTAGCTCAGTGAGATACCTCTCACCGTTTTAGCTCAGTGAGATACCTCACACCGTTTTAGCTCCGTGAGATACCTCGCACCGTTTTAGCTCAGTGAGATACCTCTCACTGTTTTAGCTCAGTGAGATACCTCACACCGTTTTAGCTCCGTGAGATACCTCGCACCGTTTTAGCTCAGTGAGATACCTCACACCGTTTTAGCTCCGTGAGATACCTCGCACTGTTTTAGCTCAGTGAGATACCTCACACCGTTTTAGCTCAGTGAGATACCTCTCACCGTTTTAGCTCAGTGAGATACCTCACACCGTTTTAGCTCAGTGAGGTACCTCACACCGTTTTAGCTCAGTGAGATACCTCTCACCGTTTTAGCTCAGTGAGATACCTCACACCGTTTTAGCTCAGTGAGATACCTCACACCGTTTTAGCTCAGTGAAATACCTCACACCGTTTTAGCTCGTGAGGTACCTCGCACCGTTTTAGCTCAGTGAGATACCTCGCACCGTTTTAGCTCAGTGAGATACCTCACACCGTTTTAGCTCAGTGAGATACCTCTCACCGTTTTAGCTCAGTGAGATCCTCTCACCGTTTTAGCTCAGTGAAATACCTCACACCGTTTTAGCTCGTGAGGTACCTCGCACCGTTTTAGCTCAGTGAGATACCTCGCACCGTTTTAGCTCAGTGAGATACCTCACACCGTTTTAGTTCAGTGAGATACCTCTCACCGTTTTAGCTCAGTGAGATCCTCTCACCGTTTTAGCTCAGTGAGATACCTCGTACCGTTTTAGCTCAGTGAGATACCTCTCACCGTTTTAGCTCAGTGAGATCCTCACACCGTTTTAGCTCAGTGAGATACCTCTCACCGTTTTAGCTCAGTGAGATACCTCTCACCGTTTTAGCTCAGTGAGGTACCTCACACCGTTTTAGCTCAGTGAGATACCTCTCACCGTTTTAGCTCAGTGAGATACCTCACACCGTTTTAGCTCAGTGAGATACCTCACACCGTTTTATCTCAGTGAGATACCTCTCACCGTTTTAGCTCAGTGAGATACCTCGCACCGTTTTAGCTCAGTGAGATACCTCGCACCGTTTTAGCTCAGTGAAATACCTCACACCGTTTTAGCTCAGTGAAATACCTCACACCGTTTTAGCTCAGTGAGATACCTCGCACCGTTTTAGCTCAATGAGATACCTCACACCGTTTTAGCTCAGTGAGATACCTCTCACCGTTTTAGCTCAGTGAGATACCTCACACCGTTTTAGCTCAGTGAGATACCTCGCACCGTTTTAGCTCAGTGAGATACCTCGCACCGTTTTAGCTCAGTGAGATACCTCTCACCGTTTTAGCTCAGTGAGGTCCCTCTCACCGTTTTAGCTCAGTGAGATACCTCGCACCGTTTTAGCTCAGTGAGATACCTCTCACCGTTTTAGCTCAGTGAGGTACCTCACACCGTTTTAGCTCAGTGAGATACCTCGCACCGTTTTAGCTCAGTGAGATACCTCACACCGTTTTAGCTCAGTGAGATACCTCTCACCGTTTTAGCTCAGTGAGATCCTCACACCGTTTTAGCTCAGTGAGATACCTCACACCGTTTTAGCTCAGTGAGATACCTCTCACCGTTTTAGCTCAGTGAGATACCTCTCACTGTTTTAGCTCAGAGAGATACCTCACACCGTTTTAGCTCAGTGAGATACCTCACACCGTTTTAGCTCAGTGAGATACCTCACACCGTTTTAGCTCAGTGAGATACCTCTCACCGTTTTAGCTCAGTGAGATCCTCACACCGTTTTAGCTCAGTGAGATACCTCACACCGTTTTAGCTCAGTGAGATACCTCACACCGTTTTAGCTCAGTGAAATACCTCACACCGTTTTAGCTCAGTGAGATACCTCACACCGTTTTAGCTCAGTGAGATACCTCTCACCGTTTTAGCTCAGTGAGATCCTCACACCGTTTTAGCTCAGTGAGATACCTCTCACCGTTTTAGCTCAGTGAGATACCTCGCACCATTTTAGCTCAGTGAGATCCTCACACCGTTTTAGCTCAGTGAGATACCTCTCACCGTTTTAGCTCAGTGAGATACCTCGCACCGTTTTAGCTCAGTGAGATACCTCTCACCGTTTTAGCTCAGTGAGATACCTCTCACCGTTTTAGCTCAGTGAGATACCTCACACCGTTTTAGCTCAGTGAGAACCTCACACCGTTTTAGCTCAGTGAGATACCTCACACCGTTTTAGCTCAGTGAGATACCTCGCACCGTTTTAGCTCAGTGAGATACCTCACACCGTTTTAGCTCGGTGAGATACCTCGCACCGTTTTAGCTCAGTGAGATACCTCTCACCGTTTTAGCTCAGTGAGATACCTCGCACCGTTTTAGCTCAGTGAGATACCTCACACCGTTTTAGCTCAGTGAGATACCTCACACCGTTTTAGCTCAGTGAGATCCTCACACCGTTTTAGCTCAGTGAGATACCTCACACCGTTTTAGCTCAGTGAGATACCTCACACCGTTTTAGCTCAGTGAGATACCTCACACCGTTTTAGCTCAGTGAGATACCTCTCACCGTTTGAGCTCAGTGAAATACCTCACACCGTTTTAGCTCAGTGAAATACCTCACACCGTTTTAGCTCAGTGAAATACCTCACACCGTTTTAGCTCAGTGAGGTACCTCTCACCGTTTTAGCTCAGTGAAATACCTCTCACCGTTTAAGCTCAGTGAGATACCTCGCACCGTTTTAGCTCAGTGAGATACCTCGCACCGTTTTAGCTCATTGAAATACCTCTCACCGTTTTAGCTCAGTGAGGTACCTCGCAACGTTTTAGCTCAGTGAGATACCTCACACCGTTTTAGCTCAGTGAGATACCTCTCACCGTTTTAGCTCAGTGAGATACCTCTCACCGTTTTAGCTCAGTGAGATACCTCTCACCGTTTTAGCTCAGTGAGATACCTCACACCGTTTTAGCTCAGTGAGATACCTCACACCGTTTTAGCTCAGTGAGATACCTCACACCGTTTTAGCTCAGTGAGATACCTCTCACCGTTTTAGCTCAGTGAGATACCTCTCACCGTTTTAGCTCAGTGAGATACCTCACACCGTTTTAGCTCAGTGAGATACCTCACACCGTTTTAGCTCAGTGAGATACCTCACACCGTTTTAGCTCAGTGAGATACCTCTCACCGTTTTAGCTCCGTGAGATACCTCTCACCGTTTTAGCTCAGTGAGATACCTCTCACCGTTTTAGTTCAGTGAGATACCTCTCACCGTTTTAGCTCAGTGAGGTACCTCACACCGTTTTAGCTCAGTGAAATACCTCGCACCGTTTTAGCTCAGTGAGATACCTCTCACTGTTTTAGCTCAGTGAGATACCTCACACCGTTTTAGCTCCGTGAGATACCTCGCACCGTTTTAGCTCAGTGAGATACCTCGCACCGTTTTAGCTCAGTGAGATACCTCGCACCGTTTTAGCTCAGTGAGATACCTCGCACCGTTTTAGCTCAGTGAGATACCTCGCACCGTTTTAGCTCAGTGAAATACCTCACACCGTTTTAGCTCAGTGAGATCCTCACACCGTTTTAGCTCAGTGAGATACCTCTCACCGTTTTAGTTCAGTGAGATACCTCGCACCGTTTTAGCTCAGTGAGATACCTCTCACCGTTTTAGTTCAGTGAGATACCTCGCACCGTTTTAGCTCAGTGAGATACCTCTCACCGTTTTAGCTCAGTGAGATACCTCTCACCGTTTTAGTTCAGTGAGATACCTCGCACCGTTTTAGCTCAGTGAGATACCTCTCACCGTTTTAGTTCAGTGAGATACCTCACACCGTTTTAGCTCAGTGAAATACCTCTCACCGTTTTAGCTCAGTGAAATACCTCTCACCGTTTTAGCTCAGTGAGATACCTCACACCGTTTTAGCTCCGTGAGATACCTCGCACCGTTTTAGCTCAGTGAGATACCTCTCACCGTTTTAGTTCAGTGAGATACCTCTCACCGTTTTAGCTCAGTGAAATACCTCGCACCGTTTTAGCTCAGTGAGATACCTCGCACTGTTTTAGCTCAGTGAGATACCTATCACTGTTTTAGCTCAGTGAGATACCTCACACCGTTTTAGCTCAGTGAGATACCTCTCACCGTTTTAGCTCAGTGAGATACCTCTCACCGTTTTAGCTCAGTGAGATACCTCACAGCGTTTTAGCTCAGTGAGATACCTCACAGCGTTTTAGCTCAGTGAGATACCTCACACCGTTTTAGCTCGGTGAGATACCTCACACCGTTTTAGCTTAGTGAGATCCTCGCACCGTTTTAGCTCCGTGAGATCCTCACACCGTTTTAGCTCAGTGAGATACCTCTCACCATTTTAGCTTAGTGAGATCCTCGCACCGTTTTAGCTCCGTGAGATCCTCACACCGTTTTAGCTCAGTGAGATACCTCTCACCGTTTTAGCTCAGTGAGATACCTCTCACCGTTTTAGCTCAGTGAGATACCTCACACCGTTTTAGCTCAGTGAGATACCTCACACCGTTTTAGCTCAGTGAGATACCTCACACCGTTTTAGCTCAGTGAGGTACCTCGCACCGTTTTAGCTCAGTGAGGTACCTCGCACCGTTTTAGCTCAGTGAGATACCTCACACCGTTTTAGCTCAGTGAGATACCTCTCACCGTTTTAGCTCAGTGAGATACCTCACACCGTTTTAGCTCAGTGAGGTACCTCTCACCGTTTTAGCTCAGTGAGATACCTCGCACCGTTTTAGCTCAGTGAGATCCTCACACCGTTTTAGCTCAGTGAGATACCTCTCACTGTTTTAGCTCAGTGAGATACCTCTCACTGTTTTAGCTCAGTGAGATACCTCTCACTGTTTTAGCTCAGTGAGATACCTCTCACCGTTTTAGCTCAGTGAGATACCTATCACTGTTTTAGCTCAGTGAGATACCTCACACCGTTTTAGCTCAGTGAGATACCTCTCACCGTTTTAGCTCAGTGAGATACCTCTCACCGTTTTAGCTCAGTGAGATACCTCACAGCGTTTTAGCTCAGTGAGATACCTCACACCGTTTTAGCTCGGTGAGATACCTCACACCGTTTTAGCTTAGTGAGATCCTCGCACCGTTTTAGCTCCGTGAGATCCTCGCACCGTTTTAGCTCAGTGAGATACCTCTCACCATTTTAGCTTAGTGAGATCCTCGCACCGTTTTAGCTCCGTGAGATCCTCACACCGTTTTAGCTCAGTGAGATACCTCTCACCGTTTTAGCTCAGTGAGATACCTCTCACCGTTTTAGCTCAGTGAGATACCTCACACCGTTTTAGCTCAGTGAGATACCTCACACCGTTTTAGCTCAGTGAGATACCTCACACCGTTTTAGCTCAGTGAGGTACCTCGCACCGTTTTAGCTCAGTGAGGTACCTCGCACCGTTTTAGCTCAGTGAGATACCTCACACCGTTTTAGCTCAGTGAGATACCTCTCACCGTTTTAGCTCAGTGAGATACCTCACACCGTTTTAGCTCAGTGAGGTACCTCTCACCGTTTTAGCTCAGTGAGATACCTCGCACCGTTTTAGCTCAGTGAGATCCTCACACCGTTTTAGCTCAGTGAGATACCTCTCACCGTTTTAGCTCAGTGAGATACCTCTCACCGTTTTAGCTCAGTGAGATACCTCACACCGTTTTAGCTCAGTGAGAACCTCACACCGTTTTAGCTCAGTGAGATACCTCACACCGTTTTAGCTCAGTGAGATACCTCGCACCGTTTTAGCTCAGTGAGATACCTCACACCGTTTTAGCTCGGTGAGATACCTCGCACCGTTTTAGCTCAGTGAGATACCTCTCACCGTTTTAGCTCAGTGAGATACCTCGCACCGTTTTAGCTCAGTGAGATACCTCACACCGTTATAGCTCAGTGAGATACCTCACACCGTTTTAGCTCAGTGAGATCCTCACACCGTTTTAGCTCAGTGAGATACCTCACACCGTTTTAGCTCAGTGAGATACCTCACACCGTTTTAGCTCAGTGAGATACCTCACACCGTTTTAGCTCAGTGAGATACCTCTCACCGTTTGAGCTCAGTGAAATACCTCACACCGTTTTAGCTCAGTGAAATACCTCACACCGTTTTAGCTCAGTGAAATACCTCACACCGTTTTAGCTCAGTGAGGTACCTCTCACCGTTTTAGCTCAGTGAAATACCTCTCACCGTTTTAGCTCAGTGAGATACCTCGCACCGTTTTAGCTCAGTGAGATACCTCGCACCGTTTTAGCTCATTGAAATACCTCTCACCGTTTTAGCTCAGTGAGGTACCTCGCAACGTTTTAGCTCAGTGAGATACCTCACACCGTTTTAGCTCAGTGAGATACCTCTCACCGTTTTAGCTCAGTGAGATACCTCTCACCGTTTTAGCTCAGTGAGATACCTCTCACCGTTTTAGCTCAGTGAGATACCTCACACCGTTTTAGCTCAGTGAGATACCTCACACCGTTTTAGCTCAGTGAGATACCTCACACCGTTTTAGCTCAGTGAGATACCTCTCACCGTTTTAGCTCAGTGAGATACCTCTCACCGTTTTAGCTCAGTGAGATACCTCACACCGTTTTAGCTCAGTGAGATACCTCACACCGTTTTAGCTCAGTGAGATACCTCACACCGCTTTAGCTCAGTGAGATACCTCTCACCGTTTTAGCTCCGTGAGATACCTCTCACCGTTTTAGCTCAGTGAGATACCTCTCACCGTTTTAGTTCAGTGAGATACCTCTCACCGTTTTAGCTCAGTGAGGTACCTCACACCGTTTTAGCTCAGTGAAATACCTCGCACCGTTTTAGCTCAGTGAGATACCTCTCACTGTTTTAGCTCAGTGAGATACCTCACACCGTTTTAGCTCCGTGAGATACCTCGCACCGTTTTAGCTCAGTGAGATACCTCGCACCGTTTTAGCTCAGTGAGATACCTCGCACCGTTTTAGCTCAGTGAGATACCTCGCACCGTTTTAGCTCAGTGAGATACCTCGCACCGTTTTAGCTCAGTGAAATACCTCACACCGTTTTAGCTCAGTGAGATCCTCACACCGTTTTAGCTCAGTGAGATACCTCTAACCGTTTTAGTTCAGTGAGATACCTCGCACCGTTTTAGCTCAGTGAGATACCTCTCACCGTTTTAGTTCAGTGAGATACCTCGCACCGTTTTAGCTCAGTGAGATACCTCTCACCGTTTTAGCTCAGTGAGATACCTCTCACCGTTTTAGTTCAGTGAGATACCTCGCACCGTTTTAGCTCAGTGAGATACCTCTCACCGTTTTAGTTCAGTGAGATACCTCACACCGTTTTAGCTCAGTGAAATACCTCTCACCGTTTTAGCTCAGTGAAATACCTCTCACCGTTTTAGCTCAGTGAGATACCTCACACCGTTTTAGCTCCGTGAGATACCTCACACCGTTTTAGCTCAGTGAGATACCTCTCACCGTTTTAGTTCAGTGAGATACCTCTCACCGTTTTAGCTCAGTGAGATACCTCGCACCGTTTTAGCTCAGTGAGATACCTCGCACTGTTTTAGCTCAGTGAGATACCTATCACTGTTTTAGCTCAGTGAGATACCTCACACCGTTTTAGCTCAGTGAGGTACCTCTCACCGTTTTAGCTCAGTGAAATACCTCTCACCGTTTTAGCTCAGTGAGATACCTCACACCGTTTTAGCTCAGTGAGATACCTCACACCGTTTTAGCTCAGTGAGATACCTCACACCGTTTTAGCTCAGTGAGGTACCTCGCACCGTTTTAGCTCAGTGAGGTACCTCGCACCGTTTTAGCTCAGTGAGATACCTCACACCGTTTTAGCTCAGTGAGATACCTCTCACCGTTTTAGCTCAGTGAGATACCTCACACCGTTTTAGCTCAGTGAGGTACCTCTCACCGTTTTAGCTCAGTGAGATACCTCGCACCGTTTTAGCTCAGTGAGATCCTCACACCGTTTTAGCTCAGTGAGATACCTCTCACTGTTTTAGCTCAGTGAGATACCTCTCACTGTTTTAGCTCAGTGAGATACCTCTCACCGTTTTAGCTCAGTGAGATACCTCACACCGTTTTAGCTCAGTGAGATACCTCACACCGTTTTATCTCAGTGAGATACCTCTCACCGTTTTAGCTCAGTGAGATACCTCGCACCGTTTTAGCTCTGTGAGATACCTCGCACCGTTTTAGCTCAGTGAGATACCTCACACCGTTTTAGCTCAGTGAGATACCTCTCACCGTTTTAGCTCAGTGAGATACCTCTCACTGTTTTAGCTCAGTGAGATACCTCACACCGTTTTAGCTCAGTGAGATACCTCACACCGTTTTAGCTCAGTGAGATACCTCTCACCGTTTTAGCTCAGTGAGATACCTCTCACCGTTTTAGCTCAGTGAGATACCTCACACCGTTTTAGCTCAGTGAGATACCTCACACCGTTTTAGCTCTGTGAGATACCTCGCACCGTTTTAGCTCAGTGAGATACCTCACCCCGTTTTAGCTCAGTGAGATACCTCTCACCGTTTTAGCTCAGTGAGATCCTCACACCGTTTTAGCTCAGTGAGATACCTCTCACCGTTTTAGCTCAGTGAGATACCTCTCACCGTTTTAGCTCAGTGAGATCCTCTCACCGTTTTAGCTCAGTGAGATCCTCACACCGTTTTAGCTCAGTGAGGTACCTCGCACCGTTTTAGCTCAGTGAGATACCTCGCACCGTTTTAGCTCAGTGAGATACCTCGCACCGTTTTAGCTCAGTGAGATACCTCTCACTGTTTTAGCTCAGTGAGATACCTCACACCGTTTTAGCTCGGTGAGATACCTCACACCGTTTTAGCTCAGTGAGATACCTCTCACCGTTTTAGCTCAGTGAGATACCTCGCACCGTTTTAGCTCAGTGAGATACCTCGCACCGTTTTAGCTCAGTGAGATACCTCTCACCGTTTTAGTTCAGTGAGATACATCACACCGTTTTAGCTCAGTGAGATACCTCTCACCGTTTTAGCTCAGTGAGATATCTCTCACCGTTTTAGCTCAGTGAGATACCTCGCACCGTTTTAGCTCAGTGAGATACCTCGCACCGTTTTAGCTCAGTGAGATACCTCTCACCGTTTTAGCTCAGTGAGATACCTCGCACCGTTTTAGCTCAGTGAGATACCTCTCACCGTTTTAGCTCAGTGAGATACCTCTCACCGTTTTAGCTCAGTGAGATATCTCTCACCGTTTTAGCTCAGTGAGATACCTCGCACCGTTTTAGCTCAGTGAGATACCTCTCACCGTTTTAGTTCAGTGAGATACCTCGCACCGTTTTAGCTCAGTGAGATCCTCACACCGTTTTAGCTCAGTGAGATACCTCTCACCGTTTTAGCTCAGTGAGATACCTCTCACCGTTTTAGCTCAGTGAGATACCTCTCACCGTTTTAGCTCAGTGAGATACCTCTCACCGTTTTAGTTCAGTGAGATACCTCTCACCGTTTTAGCTCAGTGAGATCCTCACACCGTTTTAGCTCAGTGAGATACCTCGCACCGTTTTAGCTCAGTGAGATACCTCGCACCGTTTTAGCTCAGTGAGATACCTCTCACCGTTTTAGCTCAGTGAGATACCTCTCACCGTTTTAGTTCAGTGAGATACCTCTCACCGTTTTTGCTCAGTGAGATCCTCACACCGTTTTAGCTCAGTGTGATACCTCACACCGTTTTAGTTCAGTGAGATACCTCTCACCGTTTTAGCTCAGTGAGATACCTCTCACCGTTTTAGCTCAGTGAAATACCTCGCACCGTTTTAGCTCAGTGAGAAACCTCTCACTGTTTTAGCTCAGTGAGATACCTCACACCGTTTTAGCTCCGTGAGATACCTCGCACCGTTTTAGCTCAGTGAGATACCTCTCACCGTTTTAGCTCAGTGAGATACCTCTCACCGTTTTAGTTCAGTGAGATACCTCTCACCGTTTTAGCTCAGTGAGATACCTCACACTGTTTTAGCTCAGTGAGATACCTCGCACCATTTTAGCTCAGTGAGATACCTCTCACCGTTTTAGTTCAGTGAGATACCTCTCACCGTTTTAGCTCAGTGAGATACCTCACACTGTTTTAGCTCAGTGAGATACCTCGCACCGTTTTAGCTCAGTGAGATACCTCTCACCGTTTTAGCTCCGTGAGATACCTCTCACCGTTTTAGCTCAGTGAGATACCTCTCACCGTTTTAGCTCCGTGAGATACCTCTCACCGTTTTAGCTCAGTGAGATACCTCTCACCGTTTTAGCTCCGTGAGATACCTCTCACCGTTTTAGCTCAGTGAGATACCTCTCACCGTTTTAGTTCAGTGAGATACCTCTCACCGTTTTAGTTCAGTGAGATACCTCACACCGTTTTAGCTCCGTGAGATACCTCTCACCGTTTTAGCTCAGTGAGATACCTCTCACCGTTTTAGTTCAGTGAGATCCTCTCACCGTTTTAGCTCAGTGAGATCCTCACACCGTTTTAGCTCAGTGAGATACCTCTCACCGTTTTAGCTCAGTGAGATCCTCACACCGTTTTAGCTCAGTGAGATACCTCTCACCGTTTTAGCTCAGTGAGATACCTCTCACTGTTTTAACTCAGTGAGATCCTCTCACTGTTTTAGCTCAGTGAGATACCTCTCACCGTTTTAGCTCAGTGAGATCCTCTCACCGTTTTAGCTCAGTGAGATACCTCTCACCGTTTTAGCTCAGTGAGATACCTCTCACCGTTTTAGCTCAGTGAGATACCTCTCACCGTTTTAGCTCAGTGAGGTACCTCGCACCGTTTTAGCTCAGTGAGATACCTCGCACCGTTTTAGCTCAGTGAGATACCTCGCACCGTTTTAGCTCAGTGAGATACCTCGCACCGTTTTAGCTCAGTGAGATACCTCGCACCGTTTTAGTTCAGTGAGATACCTCTCACCGTTTTAGCTCAGTGAGATCCTCACACCGTTTTAGCTCAGTGAGATACCTCGCACCGTTTTAACTCAGTGAGGTACCTCGCACCGTTTTAGCTCAGTGAGATACCTCTCACCGTTTTAGCTCAGTGAGATACCTCGCACCGTTTTAACTCAGTGAGGTACCTCTCACCGTTTTAGCTCAGTGAGATCCTCTCACCGTTTTAGCTCAGTGAGATACCTCTCACCGTTTTAGCTCAGTGAGATACCTCTCACCGTTTTAGCTCAGTGAGATACCTCTCACCGTTTTAGCTCAGTGAGATACCTCGCACCGTTTTAGCTCAGTGAGATACCTCTCACCGTTTTAGTTCAGTGAGATACCTCACACCGTTTTAGCTCAGTGAGATACCTCTCACCGTTTTAGCTCAGTGAGATACATCTCACCGTTTTAGCTCAGTGAGATACCTCTCACCGTTTTAGCTCAGTGAGATACCTCTCACCGTTTTAGCTCAGTGAGATACCTCTCACCGTTTTAGCTCAGTGAGATCCTCACACCGTTTTAGCTCAGTGAGATCCTCTCACCGTTTTAGCTCAGTGAGATACCTCGCACCGTTTTAGCTCAGTGAGATCCTCACACCGTTTTAGCTCAGTGAGATACCTCACACCGTTTTAGTTCAGTGAGATACCTCGCACCGTTTTAGCTCAGTGAGATACCTCTCACCGTTTTAGTTCAGTGAGATACCTCACACCGTTTTAGCTCGGTGTGATACCTCGCACCGTTTTAGCTCAGTGAGATACCTCTCACCGTTTTAGTTCAGTGAGATACCTCTCACCGTTTTAGCTCAGTGAAATACCTCGCACCGTTTTAGCTCAGTGAGATACCTCGCACTGTTTTAGCTCAGTGAGATACCTATCACTGTTTTAGCTCAGTGAGATACCTCACACCGTTTTAGCTCAGTGAGATACCTCTCACCGTTTTAGCTCAGTGAGATACCTCTCACCGTTTTAGCTCAGTGAGATACCTCACAGCGTTTTAGCTCAGTGAGATACCTCACACCGTTTTAGCTCGGTGAGATACCTCACACCGTTTTAGCTTAGTGAGATCCTCGCACCGTTTTAGCTCCATGAGATCCTCACACCGTTTTAGCTCAGTGAGATACCTCTCACCGTTTTAGCTCAGTGAGATACCTCACACCGTTTTAGCTCAGTGAGATACCTCTCACCGTTTTAGCTCAGTGAGATACCTCTCACCGTTTTAGCTCAGTGAGATACCTCACACCGTTTTAGCTCAGTGAGATACCTCACACCGTTTTAGCTCAGTGAGATACCTCACACCGTTTTAGCTCAGTGAGGTACCTCGCACCGTTTTAGCTCAGTGAGATACCTCGCACCGTTTTAGCTCCGTGAGATACCTCACACCGTTTTAGCTCACTGAGGTACCTCGCACCGTTTTAGCTCAGTGATATACCTCTCACCGTTTTAGCTCAGTGAGATACCTCGCACCGTTTTAGCTCAGTGAGGTACCTCGCACCGTCTTAGCTCAGTGAGATACCTCTCACCGTTTTAGCTCAGTGAGATACCTCTCACCGTTTTAGCTCAGTGAGATACCTCGCACCGTTTTAGCTCAGTGAGGTACCTCGCACCGTTTTAGCTCAGTGAGATACCTCACACCGTTTTAGATCAGTGAGATACCTCTCACCGTTTTAGTTCAGTGAGATACCTCTCACCGTTTTTGCTCAGTGAGATACCTCACACCGTTTTAGCTCAGTGAGGTACCTCTCACCGTTTTAGCTCAGTGAGATACCTCTCACCGTTTTAGCTCAGTGAGATACCTCACACCGTTTTAGCTCAGTGAGGTACCTCTCACCGTTTTAGCTCAGTGAGATACCTCTCACCGTTTTTGCTCAGTGAGATACCTCGCACCGTTTTAGCTCAGTGAGATCCTCACACCGTTTTAGCTCAGTGAGATACCTCTCACCGTTTTAGCTCAGTGAGATCCTCTCACTGTTTTAGCTCAGTGAGATACCTCTCACCGTTTTAGCTCAGTGAGATACCTCTCACCGTTTTAGCTCAGTGAGATACCTCGCACCGTTTTAGCTCAGTGAGGTACCTCGCACCGTTTTAGCTCAGTGAGATACCTCACACCGTTTTAGATCAGTGAGATACCTCTCACCGTTTTAGCTCAGTGAGATACCTCACACCGTTTTAGCTCAGTGAGGTACCTCTCACCGTTTTAGCTCAGTGAGATACCTCTCACCGTTTTTGCTCAGTGAGATACCTCGCACCGTTTTAGCTCAGTGAGATCCTCTCACCGTTTTAGCTCAGTGAGATACCTCTCACCGTTTTAGCTCAGTGAGATACCTCTCACTGTTTTAGCTCAGTGAGATACCTCTCACTGTTTTAGCTCAGTGAGATACCTCTCACCGTTTTAGCTCAGTGAGATACCTCACACCGTTTTAGCTCAGTGAGATACCTCACACCGTTTTATCTCAGTGAGATACCTCTCACCGTTTTAGCTCAGTGAGATACCTCGCACCGTTTTAGCTGTGTGAGATACCTCGCACCGTTTTAGCTCAGTGCGATACCTCACACCGTTTTAGCTCAGTGAGATACCTCTCACCGTTTTAGCTCAGTGAGATACCTCTCACTGTTTTAGCTCAGTGAGATACCTCACACCGTTTTAGCTCAGTGAGATACCTCACACCGTTTTAGCTCAGTGAGATACCTCTCACCGTTTTAGCTCAGTGAGATACCTCTCACCGTTTTAGCTCAGTGAGATACCTCACACCGTTTTAGCTCAGTGAGATACCTCACACCGTTTTAGCTCTGTGAGATACCTCGCACCGTTTTAGCTCAGTGAGATACCTCACCCCGTTTTAGCTCAGTGAGATACCTCTCACCGTTTTAGCTCAGTGAGATACCTCTCACCGTTTTAGCTCAGTGAGATCCTCTCACCGTTTTAGCTCTGTGAGATCCTCACACCGTTTTAGCTCAGTGAGGTACCTCGCACCGTTTTAGCTCAGTGAGATACCTCGCACCGTTTTAGCTCAGTGAGATACCTCGCACCGTTTTAGCTCAGTGAGATACCTCTCACCGTTTTAGTTCAGTGAGATACATCACACCGTTTTAGCTCAGTGAGATACCTCTCACCGTTTTAGCTCAGTGAGATACCTCGCACCGTTTTAGCTCAGTGAGATACCTCTCACCGTTTTAGTTCAGTGAGATACATCACACCGTTTTAGCTCAGTGAGATACCTCTCACCGTTTTAGTTCAGTGAGATACATCACACCGTTTTAGCTCAGTGAGATATCTCTCACCGTTTTAGCTCAGTGAGATACCTCGCACCGTTTTAGCTCAGTGAGATACCTCGCACCGTTTTAGCTCAGTGAGATACCTCTCACCGTTTTAGCTCAGTGAGATACCTCTCACCGTTTTAGCTCAGTGAGATACCTCTCACCGTTTTAGCTCAGTGAGATACCTCTCACCGTTTTAGCTCAGTGAGATATCTCTCACCGTTTTAGCTCAGTGAGATACCTCGCACCGTTTTAGCTCAGTGAGATACCTCTCACCGTTTTAGTTCAGTGAGATACCTCGCACCGTTTTAGCTCAGTGAGATCCTCACACCGTTTTAGCTCAGTGAGATACCTCTCACCGTTTTAGCTCAGTGAGATACCTCTCACCGTTTTAGCTCAGTGAGATACCTCGCACCGTTTTAGCTCAGTGAGATACCTCTCACCGTTTTAGCTCAGTGAGATACCTCTCACCGTTTTAGCTCAGTGAGATACCTCTCACCGTTTTAGCTCAGTGAGATACCTCTCACCGTTTTAGTTCAGTGAGATACCTCTCACCGTTTTAGCTCAGTGAGATCCTCACACCGTTTTAGCTCAGTGAGATACCTCGCACCGTTTTAGCTCAGTGAGATACCTCTCACCGTTTTAGCTCAGTGAGATACCTCTCACCGTTTTAGTTCAGTGAGATACCTCTCACCGTTTTTGCTCAGTGAGATCCTCACACCGTTTTAGCTCAGTGTGATACCTCACACCGTTTTAGTTCAGTGAGATACCTCTCACCGTTTTAGCTCAGTGAGATACCTCTCACCGTTTTAGCTCAGTGAAATACCTCGCACCGTTTTAGCTCAGTGAGAAACCTCTCACTGTTTTAGCTCAGTGAGATACCTCACACCGTTTTAGCTCCGTGAGATACCTCGCACCGTTTTAGCTCAGTGAGATACCTCTCACCGTTTTAGTTCAGTGAGATACCTCACACTGTTTTAGCTCAGTGAGATACCTCGCACCATTTTAGGTCAGTGAGATACCTCTCACCGTTTTAGTTCAGTGAGATACCTCTCACCGTTTTAGCTCAGTGAGATACCTCACACTGTTTTAGCTCAGTGAGATACCTCGCACCGTTTTAGCTCAGTGAGATACCTCTCACCGTTTTAGCTCCGTGAGATACCTCTCACCGTTTTAGCTCCGTGAGATACCTCTCACCGTTTTAGCTCCGTGAGATACCTCTCACCGTTTTAGCTCAGTGAGATACCTCTCACCGTTTTAGCTCCGTGAGATACCTCTCACCGTTTTAGCTCAGTGAGATACCTCTCACCGTTTTAGTTCAGTGAGATACCTCTCACCGTTTTAGTTCAGTGAGATACCTCACACCGTTTTAGCTCCGTGAGATACCTCTCACCGTTTTAGCTCAGTGAGATACCTCTCACCGTTTTAGTTCAGTGAGATACCTCTCACCGTTTTAGCTCAGTGAGATACCTCTCACCGTTTTAGCTCAGTGAGGTACCTCGCACCGTTTTAGCTCAGTGAGATACCTCGCACCGTTTTAGCTCAGTGAGATACCTCGCACCGTTTTAGCTCAGTGAGATACCTCGCACCGTTTTAGCTCAGTGAGATACCTCGCACCGTTTTAGTTCAGTGAGATACCTCTCACCGTTTTAGCTCAGTGAGATCCTCACACCGTTTTAGCTCAGTGAGATACCTCGCACCGTTTTAGCTCAGTGAGATACCTCGCACCGTTTTAGCTCAGTGAGATACCTCTCACCGTTTTAGCTCAGTGAGATACCTCTCACCGTTTTAGTTCAGTGAGATACCTCACACCGTTTTAGCTCAGTGAGATACCTCTCACCGTTTTAGTTCAGTGAGATACCTCACACCGTTTTAGCTCAGTGAGATACCTCTCACCGTTTTAGCTCAGTGAGATACCTCTCACCGTTTTAGCTCAGTGAGATACCTCTCACCGTTTTAGCTCAGTGAGATACCTCTCACCGTTTTAGTTCAGTGAGATACCTCACACCGTTTTAGCTCAGTGAGATACCTCTCACCGTTTTAGCTCAGTGAGATACCTCTCACCGTTTTAGCTCAGTGGGATACCTCTCACCGTTTTAGCTCAGTGAGATACCTCTCACCGTTTTAGCTCAGTGAGATACCTCTCACCGTTTTAGCGGAGTGAGATACCTCTCACCGTTTCAGCTCAGTGAGATACCTCTCACCGTTTTAGTTCAGTGAGATACCTCTCACCGTTTTAGCTCAGTGAGATCCTCACACCGTTTTAACTCAGTGAGATACCTCTCACCGTTTTAGCTCAGTGAGATACCTCGCACCGTTTTAGCTCAGTGAGATACCTCTCACCGTTTTAGCTCAGTGAGATACCTCTCACCGTTTTAGTTCAGTGAGATACCTCTCACCGTTTTAGCTCAGTGAGATCCTCACACCGTTTTAGCTCA
>NW_027142230.1:2500-52081 GCF_036365525.1 Heterodontus francisci | reverse complement strand
TACAATCTATCCTGTTTTCTCTCTCTCTCTGATACAATCTATCCTGTTTTCTTCTCTCTCTCTGATACAATCTATCCTGTTTTCTCTCTCTCTCTGATACAATCTATCCTGTTTTCTCTCTCTCTCTGATACAATCTATCCTGTTTTCTCTCTCTCTCTGATACAATCTATCCTGTTTTCTCTCTCTCTCTGATACAATCTATCCTGTTTTCTCTCTCTCTCTGATACAATCTATCCTGTTTTCTCTCTCTCTCTGATACAATCTATCCTGTTTTCTCTCTCTCTCTGATACAATCTATCCTGTTTTCTCTCTCTCTCTGATACAATCTATCCTGTTTTCTCTCTCTCTCTGATACAATCTATCCTGTTTTCTCTCTCTCTCTGATACAATCTATCCTGTTTTCTCTCTCTCTCTGATACAATCTATCCTGTTTTCTCTCTCTCTCTGATACAATCTATCCTGTTTTCTCTCTCTCTCTGATACAATCTATCCTGTTTTCTCTCTCTCTCTGATACAATCTATCCTGTTTTCTCTCTCTCTCTGATACAATCTATCCTGTTTTCTCTCTCTCTCTGATACAATCTATCCTGTTTTCTCTCTCTCTCTGATACAATCTATCCTGTTTTCTCTCTCTCTCTGATACAATCTATCCTGTTTTCTCTCTCTCTCTGATACAATCTATCCTGTTTTCTCTCTCTCTCTGATACAATCTATCCTGTTTTCTCTCTCTCTCTGATACAATCTATCCTGTTTTCTCTCTCTCTCTGATACAATCTATCCTGTTTTCTCTCTCTCTCTGATACAATCTATCCTGTTTTCTCTCTCTCTCTGATACAATCTATCCTGTTTTCTCTCTCTCTCTGATACAATCTATCCTGTTTTCTCTCTCTCTCTGATACAATCTATCCTGTTTTCTCTCTCTCTCTGATACAATCTATCCTGTTTTCTCTCTCTCTCTGATACAATCTATCCTGTTTTCTCTCTCTCTCTGATACAATCTATCCTGTTTTCTCTCTCTCTCTGATACAATCTATCCTGTTTTCTCTCTCTCTCTGATACAATCTATCCTGTTTTCTCTCTCTCTCTGATACAATCTATCCTGTTTTCTCTCTCTCTCTGATACAATCTATCCTGTTTTCTCTCTCTCTCTGATACAATCTATCCTGTTTTCTCTCTCTCTCTGATACAATCTATCCTGTTTTCTCTCTCTCTCTGATACAATCTATCCTGTTTTCTCTCTCTCTCTGATACAATCTATCCTGTTTTCTCTCTCTCTCTGATACAATCTATCCTGTTTTCTCTCTCTCTCTGATACAATCTATCCTGTTTTCTCTCTCTCTCTGATACAATCTATCCTGTTTTCTCTCTCTCTCTGATACAATCTATCCTGTTTTCTCTCTCTCTCTGATACAATCTATCCTGTTTTCTCTCTCTCTCTGATACAATCTATCCTGTTTTCTCTCTCTCTCTGATACAATCTATCCTGTTTTCTCTCTCTCTCTGATACAATCTATCCTGTTTTCTCTCTCTCTCTGATACAATCTATCCTGTTTTCTCTCTCTCTCTGATACAATCTATCCTGTTTTCTCTCTCTCTCTGATACAATCTATCCTGTTTTCTCTCTCTCTCTGATACAATCTATCCTGTTTTCTCTCTCTCTCTGATACAATCTATCCTGTTTTCTCTCTCTCTCTGATACAATCTATCCTGTTTTCTCTCTCTCTCTGATACAATCTATCCTGTTTTCTCTCTCTCTCTGATACAATCTATCCTGTTTTCTCTCTCTCTCTGATACAATCTATCCTGTTTTCTCTCTCTCTCTGATACAATCTATCCTGTTTTCTCTCTCTCTCTCTGATACAATCTATCCTGTTTTCTCTCTCTCTCTGATACAATCTATCCTGTTTTCTCTCTCTCTCTGATACAATCTATCCTGTTTTCTCTCTCTCTCTGATACAATCTATCCTGTTTTCTCTCTCTCTCTGATACAATCTATCCTGTTTTCTCTCTCTCTCTGATACAATCTATCCTGTTTTCTCTCTCTCTCTGATACAATCTATCCTGTTTTCTCTCTCTCTCTGATACAATCTATCCTGTTTTCTCTCTCTCTCTGATACAATCTATCCTGTTTTCTCTCTCTCTCTGATACAATCTATCCTGTTTTCTCTCTCTCTCTCTGATACAATCTATCCTGTTTTCTCTCTCTCTCTGATACAATCTATCCTGTTTTCTCTCTCTCTCTGATACAATCTATCCTGTTTTCTCTCTCTCTCTGATACAATCTATCCTGTTTTCTCTCTCTCTCTGATACAATCTATCCTGTTTTCTCTCTCTCTCTGATACAATCTATCCTGTTTTCTCTCTCTCTCTGATACAATCTATCCTGTTTTCTCTCTCTCTCTGATACAATCTATCCTGTTTTCTCTCTCTCTCTGATACAATCTATCCTGTTTTCTCTCTCTCTCTGATACAATCTATCCTGTTTTCTCTCTCTCTCTGATACAATCTATCCTGTTTTCTCTCTCTCTCTGATACAATCTATCCTGTTTTCTCTCTCTCTCTGATACAATCTATCCTGTTTTCTCTCTCTCTCTGATACAATCTATCCTGTTTTCTCTCTCTCTCTGATACAATCTATCCTGTTTTCTCTCTCTCTCTGATACAATCTATCCTGTTTTCTCTCTCTCTCTGATACAATCTATCCTGTTTTCTCTCTCTCTCTGATACAATCTATCCTGTTTTCTCTCTCTCTCTGATACAATCTATCCTGTTTTCTCTCTCTCTCTGATACAATCTATCCTGTTTTCTCTCTCTCTCTGATACAATCTATCCTGTTTTCTCTCTCTCTCTGATACAATCTATCCTTCTCTCTCTGATACAATCTATCCTGTTTTCTCTCTCTCTCTGATACAATCTATCCTGTTTTCTCTCTCTCTCTGATACAATCTATCCTGTTTTCTCTCTCTCTCTGATACAATCTATCCTGTTTTCTCTCTCTCTCTGATACAATCTATCCTGTTTTCTCTCTCTCTCTGATACAATCTATCCTGTTTTCTCTCTCTCTCTGATACAATCTATCCTGTTTTCTCTCTCTCTCTGATACAATCTATCCTGTTTTCTCTCTCTCTCTGATACAATCTATCCTGTTTTCTCTCTCTCTCTGATACAATCTATCCTGTTTTCTCTCTCTCTCTCTGATACAATCTATCCTGTTTTCTCTCTCTCTGATACAATCTATCCTGTTTTCTCTCTCTCTCTGATACAATCTATCCTGTTTTCTCTCTCTCTCTGATACAATCTATCCTGTTTTCTCTCTCTCTCTGATACAATCTATCCTGTTTTCTCTCTCTCTCTGATACAATCTATCCTGTTTTCTCTCTCTCTCTGATACAATCTATCCTGTTTTCTCTCTCTCTCTGATACAATCTATCCTGTTTTCTCTCTCTCTCTGATACAATCTATCCTGTTTTCTCTCTCTCTCTGATACAATCTATCCTGTTTTCTCTCTCTCTCTGATACAATCTATCCTGTTTTCTCTCTCTCTCTGATACAATCTATCCTGTTTTCTCTCTCTCTCTGATACAATCTATCCTGTTTTCTCTCTCTCTCTGATACAATCTATCCTGTTTTCTCTCTCTCTCTGATACAATCTATCCTGTTTTCTCTCTCTCTCTGATACAATCTATCCTGTTTTCTCTCTCTCTCTGATACAATCTATCCTGTTTTCTCTCTCTCTCTGATACAATCTATCCTGTTTTTTCTCTCTCTCTGATACAATCTATCCTGTTTTCTCTCTCTCTCTGATACAATCTATCCTGTTTTCTCTCTCTCTCTGATACAATCTATCCTGTTTTCTCTCTCTGAGACAATCTATCCTGTTTTCTCTCTCTCTCTGATACAATCTATCCTGTTTTCTCTCTCTCTCTGATACAATCTATCCTGTTTTCTCTCTCTCTCTGATACAATCTATCCTGTTTTCTCTCTCTCTCTGATACAATCTATCCTGTTTTCTCTCTCTCTCTGATACAATCTATCCTGTTTTCTCTCTCTCTCTGATACAATCTATCCTGTTTTCTCTCTCTCTCTGATACAATCTATCCTGTTTTCTCTCTCTCTCTGATACAATCTATCCTGTTTTCTCTCTCTCTCTGATACAATCTATCCTGTTTTCTCTCTCTCTCTGATACAATCTATCCTGTTTTCTCTCTCTCTCTGATACAATCTATCCTGTTTTCTCTCTCTCTCTGATACAATCTATCCTGTTTTCTCTCTCTCTCTGATACAATCTATCCTGTTTTCTCTCTCTCTCTGATACAATCTATCCTGTTTTCTCTCTCTCTCTGATACAATCTATCCTGTTTTCTCTCTCTCTCTGATACAATCTATCCTGTTTTCTCTCTCTCTCTGATACAATCTATCCTGTTTTCTCTCTCTCTCTGATACAATCTATCCTGTTTTCTCTCTCTCTCTGATACAATCTATCCTGTTTTCTCTCTCTCTCTGATACAATCTATCCTGTTTTCTCTCTCTCTCTGATACAATCTATCCTGTTTTCTCTCTCTCTCTGATACAATCTATCCTGTTTTCTCTCTCTCTCTGATACAATCTATCCTGTTTTCTCTCTCTCTCTGATACAATCTATCCTGTTTTCTCTCTCTCTCTGATACAATCTATCCTGTTTTCTCTCTCTCTCTGATACAATCTATCCTGTTTTCTCTCTCTCTCTGATACAATCTATCCTGTTTTCTCTCTCTCTCTGATACAATCTATCCTGTTTTCTCTCTCTCTCTGATACAATCTATCCTGTTTTCTCTCTCTCTCTGATACAATCTATCCTGTTTTCTCTCTCTCTCTGATACAATCTATCCTGTTTTCTCTCTCTCTCTGATACAATCTATCCTGTTTTCTCTCTCTCTCTGATACAATCTATCCTGTTTTCTCTCTCTCTCTGATACAATCTATCCTGTTTTCTCTCTCTCTCTGATACAATCTATCCTGTTTTCTCTCTCTCTCTGATACAATCTATCCTGTTTTCTCTCTCTCTCTGATACAATCTATCCTGTTTTCTCTCTCTCTCTGATACAATCTATCCTGTTTTCTCTCTCTCTCTGATACAATCTATCCTGTTTTCTCTCTCTCTCTGATACAATCTATCCTGTTTTCTCTCTCTCTCTGATACAATCTATCCTGTTTTCTCTCTCTCTCTGATACAATCTATCCTGTTTTCTCTCTCTCTCTGATACAATCTATCCTGTTTTCTCTCTCTCTCTGATACAATCTATCCTGTTTTCTCTCTCTCTCTGATACAATCTATCCTGTTTTCTCTCTCTCTCTGATACAATCTATCCTGTTTTCTCTCTCTCTCTGATACAATCTATCCTGTTTTCTCTCTCTCTCTGATACAATCTATCCTGTTTTCTCTCTCTCTCTGATACAATCTATCCTGTTTTCTCTCTCTCTCTGATACAATCTATCCTGTTTTCTCTCTCTCTCTGATACAATCTATCCTGTTTTCTCTCTCTCTCTGATACAATCTATCCTGTTTTCTCTCTCTCTCTGATACAATCTATCCTGTTTTCTCTCTCTCTCTGATACAATCTATCCTGTTTTCTCTCTCTCTCTCTGATACAATCTATCCTGTTTTCTCTCTCTCTCTGATACAATCTATCCTGTTTTCTCTCTCTCTCTGATACAATCTATCCTGTTTTCTCTCTCTCTCTGATACAATCTATCCTGTTTTCTCTCTCTCTCTGATACAATCTATCCTGTTTTCTCTCTCTCTCTGATACAATCTATCCTGTTTTCTCTCTCTCTCTGATACAATCTATCCTGTTTTCTCTCTCTCTCTGATACAATCTATCCTGTTTTCTCTCTCTCTCTGATACAATCTATCCTGTTTTCTCTCTCTCTCTGATACAATCTATCCTGTTTCTCTCTCTCTCTGATACAATCTATCCTGTTTTCTCTCTCTCTCTGATACAATCTATCCTGTTTTCTCTCTCTCTCTCATACAATCTATCCTGTTTTCTCTCTCTCTCTGATACAATCTATCCTGTTTTCTCTCTCTCTCTGATACAATCTATCCTGTTTTCTCTCTCTCTCTGATACAATCTATCCTGTTTTTCTCTCTCTCTCTGATACAATCTATCCTGTTTTCTCTCTCTCTCTGATACAATCTATCCTGTTTTCTCTCTCTCTCTGATACAATCTATCCTGTTTTCTCTCTCTCTCTGATACAATCTATCCTGTTTTCTCTCTCTCTCTCTGATACAATCTATCCTGTTTTCTCTCTCTCTCTGATACAATCTATCCTGTTTTTTGTCTCTCTCTGATACAATCTATCCTGTTTTCTCTCTCTCTCTGATACAATCTATCCTGTTTTCTCTCTCTCTCTGATACAATCTATCCTGTTTTTTCTCTCTCTGATACAATCTATCCTGTTTTCTCTCTCTCTCTGATACAATCTATCCTGTTTTCTCTCTCTCTCTGATACAATCTATCCTGTTTTCTCTCTCTCTCTGATACAATCTATCCTGTTTTCTCTCTCTCTCTGATACAATCTATCCTGTTTTTTGTCTCTCTCGGATACAATCTATCCTGTTTTCTCTCTCTCTCTGATACAATCTATCCTGTTTTCTCTCTCTCTCTGATACAATCTATCCTGTTTTTCTCTCTCTCTCTGAGACAATCTATCCTGTTTTCTCTCTCTCTCTGATACAATCTATCCTGTTTTCTCTCTCTCTCTGATACAATCTATCCTGTTTTCTCTCTCTCTCTGATACAATCTATCCTGTTTTCTCTCTCTCTCTGATACAATCTATCCTGTTTTCTCTCTCTCTCTGATACAATCTATCCTGTTTTCTCTCTCTCTCTGATACAATCTATCCTGTTTTCTCTCTCTCTCTCTGATACAATCTATCCTGTTTTCTCTCTCTCTCTGATACAATCTATCCTGTTTTCTCTCTCTCTCTGATACAATCTATCCTGTTTTCTCTCTCTCTCTGATACAATCTATCCTGTTTTCTCTCTCTCTCTGATACAATCTATCCTGTTTTCTCTCTCTCTCTGATACAATCTATCCTGTTTTCTCTCTCTCTCTGATACAATCTATCCTGTTTTCTCTCTCTCTCTGATACAATCTATCCTGTTTTCTCTCTCTCTCTGATACAATCTATCCTGTTTTCTCTCTCTCTCTGAGACAATCTATCCTGTTTTCTCTCTCTCTCTGATACAATCTATCCTGTTTTCTCTCTCTCTCTGATACAATCTATCCTGTTTTCTCTCTCTCTCTGATACAATCTATCCTGTTTTCTCTCTCTCTCTGATACAATCTATCCTGTTTTCTCTCTCTCTCTGATACAATCTATCCTGTTTTCTCTCTCTCTCTCATACAATCTATCCTGTTTTCTCTCTCTCTCTGATACAATCTATCCTGTTTTCTCTCTCTCTCTGATACAATCTATCCTGTTTTCTCTCTCTCTCTGATACAATCTATCCTGTTTTTTCTCTCTCTGATACAATCTATCCTGTTTTCTCTCTCTCTCTGATACAATCTATCCTGTTTTCTCTCTCTCTCTGATACAATCTATCCTGTTTTCTCTCTCTCTCTGATACAATCTATCCTGTTTTCTCTCTCTCTGATACAATCTATCCTGTTTTCTCTCTCTCTCTGATACAATCTATCCTGTTTTCTGTCTCTCTCTGATACAATCTATCCTGTTTTCTCTCTCTCTCTGATACAATCTATCCTGTTTTCTCTCTCTCTCTGATACAATCTATCCTGTTTTTTCTCTCTCTGATACAATCTATCCTGTTTTCTCTCTCTCTCTGATACAATCTATCCTGTTTTCTCTCTCTCTCTGATACAATCTATCCTGTTTTCTCTCTCTCTCTGATACAATCTATCCTGTTTTCTCTCTCTCTGATACAATCTATCCTGTTTTCTCTCTCTCTCTGATACAATCTATCCTGTTTTTTGTCTCTCTCTGATACAATCTATCCTGTTTTCTCTCTCTCTCTGATACAATCTATCCTGTTTTCTCTCTCTCTCTGATACAATCTATCCTGTTTTCTCTCTCTGAGACAATCTATCCTGTTTTCTCTCTCTCTCTGATACAATCTATCCTGTTTTCTCTCTCTCTCTGATACAATCTATTCTGTTTTCTCTCTCTCTCTGATACAATCTATCCTGTTTTCTCTCTCTCTCTGATACAATCTATCCTGTTTTCTCTCTCTCTCTGATACAATCTATCCTGTTTTCTCTCTCTCTCTGAGACAATCTATCCTGTTTTCTCTCTCTCTCTGATACAATCTATCCTGTTTTCTCTCTCTCTCTGATACAATCTATCCTGTTTTCTCTCTCTCTCTCTGATACAATCTATCCTGTTTTCTCTCTCTCTCTCTGATACAATCTATCCTGTTTTCTCTCTCTCTGATACAATCTATCCTGTTTTCTCTCTCTCTCTCTGATACAATCTATCCTGTTTTCTCTCTCTCTGATACAATCTATCCTGTTTTCTCTCTCTCTCTGATACAATCTATCCTGTTTTCTCTCTCTCTCTGATACAATCTATCCTGTTTTCTCTCTCTCTCTGATACAATCTATCCTGTTTTCTCTCTCTCTCTGATACAATCTATCCTGTTTTCTCTCTCTCTCTGATACAATCTATCCTGTTTTCTCTCTCTCTCTGATACAATCTATCCTGTTTTTTGTCTCTCTCTGATACAATCTATCCTGTTTTCTCTCTCTCTCTGATACAATCTATCCTGTTTTCTCTCTCTCTCTGATACAATCTATCCTGTTTTCTCTCTCTGAGACAATCTATCCTGTTTTCTCTCTCTCTCTGATACAATCTATCCTGTTTTCTCTCTCTCTCTGATACAATCTATCCTGTTTTCTCTCTCTCTCTGATACAATCTATCCTGTTTTCTCTCTCTCTCTGATACAATCTATCCTGTTTTCTCTCTCTCTCTGATACAATCTATCCTGTTTTCTCTCTCTCTCTGAGACAATCTATCCTGTTTTCTCTCTCTCTCTGAGACAATCTATCCTGTTTTCTCTCTCTCTCTGATACAATCTATCCTGTTTTCTCTCTCTCTCTGATACAATCTATCCTGTTTTCTCTCTCTCTCTGATACAATCTATCCTGTTTTCTCTCTCTCTCTGATACAATCTATCCTGTTTTCTCTCTCTCTCTCTGATACAATCTATCCTGTTTTCTCTCTCTCTGATACAATCTATCCTGTTTTCTCTCTCTCTCTGATACAATCTATCCTGTTTTCTCTCTCTCTCTGATACAATCTATCCTGTTTTCTCTCTCTCTCTGATACAATCTATCCTGTTTTCTCTCTCTCTCTGATACAATCTATCCTGTTTTCTCTCTCTCTCTGATACAATCTATCCTGTTTTCTCTCTCTCTCTGAGACAATCTATCCTGTTTTCTCTCTCTCTCTGAGACAATCTATCCTGTTTTCTCTCTCTCTCTGAGACAATCTATCCTGTTTTCTCTCTCTCTCTGATACAATCTATCCTGTTTTCTCTCTCTCTCTGATACAATCTATCCTGTTTTCTCTCTCTCTCTGATACAATCTATCCTGTTTTCTCTCTCTCTCTGATACAATCTATCCTGTTTTCTCTCTCTCTCTGATACAATCTATCCTGTTTTCTCTCTCTCTCTGATACAATCTATCCTGTTTTCTCTCTCTCTCTGATACAATCTATCCTGTTTTCTCTCTCTCTCTGATACAATCTATCCTGTTTTTTCTCTCTCTGATACAATCTATCCTGTTTTCTCTCTCTCTCTGATACAATCTATCCTGTTTTCTCTCTCTCTCTGATACAATCTATCCTGTTTTCTCTCTCTCTCTGATACAATCTATCCTGTTTTCTCTCTCTCTGATACAATCTATCCTGTTTTCTCTCTCTCTCTGATACAATCTATCCTGTTTTTTGTCTCTCTCTGATACAATCTATCCTGTTTTCTCTCTCTCTCTGATACAATCTATCCTGTTTTCTCTCTCTCTCTGATACAATCTATCCTGTTTTCTCTCTCTCTCTGATACAATCTATCCTGTTTTCTCTCTCTCTCTGATACAATCTATCCTGTTTTCTCTCTCTCTCTGATACAATCTATCCTGTTTTCTCTCTCTCTCTGATACAATCTATCCTGTTTTCTCTCTCTCTCATACAATCTATCCTGTTTTCTCTCTCTCTGATACAATCTATCCTGTTTTTTGTCTCTCTCTGATACAATCTATCCTGTTTTCTCTCTCTCTCTGATACAATCTATCCTGTTTTCTCTCTCTCTCTGATACAATCTATCCTGTTTTCTCTCTCTGAGACAATCTATCCTGTTTTCTCTCTCTCTCTGATACAATCTATCCTGTTTTCTCTCTCTCTCTGATACAATCTATCCTGTTTTCTCTCTCTCTCTGATACAATCTATCCTGTTTTCTCTCTCTCTCTGATACAATCTATCCTGTTTTCTCTCTCTCTCTGAGACAATCTATCCTGTTTTCTCTCTCTCTCTGATACAATCTATCCTGTTTTCTCTCTCTCTCTGATACAATCTATCCTGTTTTCTCTCTCTCTCTGATACAATCTATCCTGTTTTCTCTCTCTCTCTGATACAATCTATCCTGTTTTCTCTCTCTCTCTGATACAATCTATCCTGTTTTCTCTCTCTCTCTCTGATACAATCTATCCTGTTTTCTCTCTCTCTGATACAATCTATCCTGTTTTCTCTCTCTCTGATACAATCTATCCTGTTTTCTCTCTCTCTCTGATACAATCTATCCTGTTTTCTCTCTCTCTCTGATACAATCTATCCTGTTTTCTCTCTCTCTCTGATACAATCTATCCTGTTTTCTCTCTCTCTCTGATACAATCTATCCTGTTTTCTCTCTCTCTCTGATACAATCTATCCTGTTTTCTCTCTCTCTCTGATACAATCTATCCTGTTTTCTCTCTCTCTCTGATACAATCTATCCTGTTTTCTCTCTCTCTCTGATACAATCTATCCTGTTTTCTCTCTCTCTCTGATACAATCTATCCTGTTTTCTCTCTCTCATACAATCTATCCTGTTTTCTCTCTCTCTCTCATACAATCTATCCTGTTTTCTCTCTCTCTCTGATACAATCTATCCTGTTTTCTCTCTCTCTCTGAGACAATCTATCCTGTTTTCTCTCTCTCTCTGATACAATCTATCCTGTTTTCTCTCTCTCTCTGATACAATCTATCCTGTTTTCTCTCTCTCTCTGATACAATCTATCCTGTTTTCTCTCTCTCTCTGATACAATCTATCCTGTTTTCTCTCTCTCTCTCATACAATCTATCCTGTTTTCTCTCTCTCTCTCATACAATCTATCCTGTTTTCTCTCTCTCTCTCATACAATCTATCCTGTTTTCTCTCTCTGATACAATCTATCCTGTTTTCTCTCTCTCTCTGATACAATCTATCCTGTTTTCTCTCTCTCTCTGATACAATCTATCCTGTTTTCTCTCTCTCTCTGATACAATCTATCCTGTTTTCTCTCTCTCTCTGATACAATCTATCCTGTTTTCTCTCTCTCTCTGATACAATCTATCCTGTTTTCTCTCTCTCTGATACAATCTATCCTGTTTTCTCTCTCTCTCTGATACAATCTATCCTGTTTTCTCTCTCTCTCTGATACAATCTATCCTGTTTTCTCTCTCTCTGATACAATCTATCCTGTTTTCTCTCTCTCTCTGATACAATCTATCCTGTTTTTTCTCTCTCTCTGATACAATCTATCCTGTTTTCTCTCTCTCTCTGATACAATCTATCCTGTTTTCTCTCTCTCTCTGATACAATCTATCCTGTTTTCTCTCTCTCTCTGATACAATCTATCCTGTTTTCTCTCTCTCTCTGATACAATCTATCCTGTTTTCTCTCTCTCTCTGATACAATCTATCCTGTTTTTTCTCTCTCTCTGATACAATCTATCCTGTTTTCTCTCTCTCTCTGATACAATCTATCCTGTTTTCTCTCTCTCTCTGATACAATCTATCCTGTTTTTTCTCTCTCTCTGATACAATCTATCCTGTTTTCTCTCTCTCTCTGATACAATCTATCCTGTTTTCTCTCTCTCTCTGATACAATCTATCCTGTTTTCTCTCTCTCTCTGATACAATCTATCCTGTTTTCTCTCTCTCTCTGATACAATCTATCCTGTTTTTTCTCTCTCTCTGACACAATCTATCCTGTTTTCTCTCTCTCTCTGACACAATCTATCCTGTTTTCTCTCTCTCTCTGACACAATCTATCCTGTTTTTTCTCTCTCTCTGATACAATCTATCCTGTTTTCTCTCTCTCTCTGATACAATCTATCCTGTTTTCTCTCTCTCTCTCTGATACAATCTATCCTGTTTTCTCTCTCTCTCTGATACAATCTATCCTGTTTTCTCTCTCTCTCTGATACAATCTATCCTGTTTTTTCTCTCTCTCTGATACAATCTATCCTGTTTTCTCTCTCTCTGATACAATCTATCCTGTTTTCTCTCTCTGATACAATCTATCCTGTTTTCTCTCTCTGATACAATCTATCCTGTTTTCTCTCTCTCTCTGATACAATCTATCCTGTTTTCTCTCTCTCTCTGATACAATCTATCCTGTTTTCTCTCTCTCTCTGATACAATCTATCCTGTTTTCTCTCTCTCTCTGATACAATCTATCCTGTTTTCTCTCTCTGATACAATCTATCCTGTTTTCTCTCTCTCTGATCCAATCTATCCTGTTTTCTCTCTCTGATACAATCTATCCTGTTTTCTCTCTCTGATACAATCTATCCTGTTTTCTCTCTCTCTGATCCAATCTATCCTGTTTTCTCTCTCTGATACAATCTATCCTGTTTTCTCTCTGATACAATCTATACTATTTTCTCTCTCTCTCTGATACAATCTATCCTGTTTTCTCTCTCTCTCTGATACAATCTATCCTGTTTTCTCTCTCTCTCTGATACAATCTATCCTGTTTTCTCTCTCTCTCTGATACAATCTATCCTGTTTTCTCTCTCTCTCTGATACAATCTATCCTGTTTTCTCTCTCTGATACAATCTATCCTGTTTTCTCTCTCTCTCTGATACAATCTATCCTGTTTTCTCTCTCTCTCTGACACAATCTATCCTGTTTTCTCTCTCTCTCTGATACAATCTATCCTGTTTTCTCTCTCTCTGATACAATCTATCCTGTTTTCTCTCTCTGATACAATCTATCCTGTTTTCTCTCTCTCTCTGATACAATCTATCCTGTTTTCTCTCTCTCTCTGATACAATCTATCCTGTTTTTTCTCTCTCTGATACAATCTATCCTGTTTTCTCTCTCTCTCTGATACAATCTATCCTGTTTTCTCTCTCTCTCTCTGATACAATCTATCCTGTTTTCTCTCTCTCTCTGATACAATCTATCCTGTTTTCTCTCTCTCTCTGATACAATCTATCCTGTTTTCTCTCTCTCTCTGACACAATCTATCCTGTTTTCTCTCTCTCTCTGATACAATCTATCCTGTTTTTTGTCTCTCTCTGATACAATCTATCCTGTTTTCTCTCTCTCTCTGATACAATCTATCCTGTTTTCTCTCTCTCTCTGATACAATCTATCCTGTTTTCTCTCTCTCTCTGATACAATCTATCCTGTTTTCTCTCTCTCTCTGATACAATCTATCCTGTTTTCTCTCTCTCTCTCTGATACAATCTATCCTGTTTTCTCTCTCTCTCTGATACAATCTATCCTGTTTTCTCTCTCTCTCTGATACAATCTATCCTGTTTTCTCTCTCTCTCTGATACAATCTATCCTGTTTTTTCTCTCTCTCTGATACAATCTATCCTGTTTTCTCTCTCTCTCTGATACAATCTATCCTGTTTTCTCTCTCTCTCTGATACAATCTATCCTGTTTTCTCTCTCTCTCTGATACAATCTATCCTGTTTTCTCTCTCTCTCTGAGACAATCTATCCTGTTTTTTCTCTCTCTCTGATACAATCTATCCTGTTTTTTCTCTCTCTCTGATACAATCTATCCTGTTTTCTCTCTCTCTCTGATACAATCTATCCTGTTTTCTCTCTCTCTCTGATACAATCTATCCTGTTTTTTCTCTCTCTCTGATACAATCTATCCTGTTTTCTCTCTCTCTCTGATACAATCTATCCTGTTTTCTCTCTCTCTCTGATACAATCTATCCTGTTTTCTCTCTCTCTCTGATACAATCTATCCTGTTTTCTCTCTCTCTCTCTGATACAATCTATCCTGTTTTCTCTCTCTCTGATACAATCTATCCTGTTTTCTCTCTCTCTCTGATACAATCTATCCTGTTTTCTCTCTGATACAATCTATCCTGTTTTCTCTCTCTCTGATACAATCTATCCTGTTTTCTCTCTCTCTCTGATACAATCTATCCTGTTTTCTCTCTCTCTCTGATACAATCTATCCTGTTTTCTCTCTCTCTCTGATACAATCTATCCTGTTTTCTCTCTCTCTCTGATACAATCTATCCTGTTTTTTCTCTCTCTCTGATACAATCTATCCTGTTTTCTCTCTCTCTCTGATACAATCTATCCTGTTTTCTCTCTCTCTCTGATACAATCTATCCTGTTTTCTCTCTCTCTCTGATACAATCTATCCTGTTTTCTCTCTCTCTCTGATACAATCTATCCTGTTTTCTCTCTCTCTCTGATACAATCTATCCTGTTTTCTCTCTCTCTCTGATACAATCTATCCTGTTTTTTCTCTCTCTCTGATACAATCTATCCTGTTTTCTCTCTCTCTCTGATACAATCTATCCTGTTTTCTCTCTCTCTCTGATACAATCTATCCTGTTTTTTCTCTCTCTCTGATACAATCTATCCTGTTTTCTCTCTCTCTCTGATACAATCTATCCTGTTTTCTCTCTCTCTCTGATACAATCTATCCTGTTTTCTCTCTCTCTCTGATACAATCTATCCTGTTTTTTCTCTCTCTCTGATACAATCTATCCTGTTTTCTCTCTCTCTGATACAATCTATCCTGTTTTCTCTCTCTGATACAATCTATCCTGTTTTCTCTCTCTGATACAATCTATCCTGTTTTCTCTCTCTGATACAATCTATCCTGTTTTCTCTCTCTCTCTGATACAATCTATCCTGTTTTCTCTCTCTCTCTGATACAATCTATCCTGTTTTCTCTCTCTCTCTGATACAATCTATCCTGTTTTCTCTCTCTCTCTGATACAATCTATCCTGTTTTCTCTCTCTGATACAATCTATCCTGTTTTCTCTCTCTCTGATCCAATCTATCCTGTTTTCTCTCTCTGATACAATCTATCCTGTTTTCTCTCTCTGATACAATCTATCCTGTTTTCTCTCTCTCTGATCCAATCTATCCTGTTTTCTCTCTCTGATACAATCTATCCTGTTTTCTCTCTGATACAATCTATACTATTTTCTCTCTCTCTCTGATACAATCTATCCTGTTTTCTCTCTCTCTCTGATACAATCTATCCTGTTTTCTCTCTCTCTCTGATACAATCTATCCTGTTTTCTCTCTCTCTCTGATACAATCTATCCTGTTTTCTCTCTCTCTCTGATACAATCTATCCTGTTTTCTCTCTCTGATACAATCTATCCTGTTTTCTCTCTCTCTCTGATACAATCTATCCTGTTTTCTCTCTCTCTCTGACACAATCTATCCTGTTTTCTCTCTCTCTCTGATACAATCTATCCTGTTTTCTCTCTCTCTGATACAATCTATCCTGTTTTCTCTCTCTGATACAATCTATCCTGTTTTCTCTCTCTCTCTGATACAATCTATCCTGTTTTCTCTCTCTCTCTGATACAATCTATCCTGTTTTTTCTCTCTCTCTGATACAATCTATCCTGTTTTCTCTCTCTCTCTGATACAATCTATCCTGTTTTCTCTCTCTCTCTGATACAATCTATCCTGTTTTCTCTCTCTCTCTGATACAATCTATCCTGTTTTTTCTCTCTCTCTGATACAATCTATCCTGTTTTTTCTCTCTCTCTGATACAATCTATCCTGTTTTCTCTCTCTCTCTGATACAATCTATCCTGTTTTCTCTCTCTGATACAATCTATCCTGTTTTCTCTCTCTGATACAATCTATCCTGTTTTCTCTCTCTCTCTGATACAATCTATCCTGTTTTCTCTTCTCTCTCTGATACAATCTATACTATTTTCTCTCTCTCTGATACAATCTATCCTATTTTCTCTCTCTCTGATCCAATCTATCCTGTTTTCTCTCTCTGATACAATCTATCCTGTTTTCTCTCTGATACAATCTATACTATTTTCTCTCTCTCTGATACAATCTATCCTGTTTTCTCTCTCTCTCTGATGCAATCTATCCTGTTTTCTCTCTCTGATACAATCTATCCTGTTTTTTCTCTCTCTGATCCAATCTATCCTGTTTTCTCTGTTACAGTCTATCCCGTTTTCTTTGATGCAATCTATCCTGTGTTGTCCCACTGTCACATGTAGTTTCTTCCGTTTTCTCATGGTCTCTGATGCATTCTGCTGTTGTGTCCTAGATTTACCTCCTTTGATTCCTGTCCTCTGATCAGAGTTTGCCTTTCACTTATGTTTTTGAGCTTACTCAGTGTAGGTTGGTGTTTAGCGCTGTTTGCTATTTCCTATCTCGTCTCAGCGGCGTTTCTGCTTCTTTGTCAGGTGATAGTTTTTGATTGGGGCAACTGTTGTATTTGTCACTCGCAAGTGACCCATCGTTTCCTCCTTCTGCTATATCACCCCACCTCTGTGAAGCTGCCTGAGTGTTCCAGTTGCTGCTCACATTTTAACATTTCTTCTATCACTTGGAAATGAACCCATGGTTGACTTTCTGACCTTATCTTAAAAGCATGTTCCATATTTCCCTTCTCCACGATGTTAATTTGCCTTTAACAGCTGAACAGTCACGCTGTGACACTTTTTTTCTGGCTGTTAGTCCTGGTATTCCTGAGGTCAACAGGAAAGGGAGATCCTTTCCCACCCTTTGGTCCCAGCCTGGTGCTGATACGGCTGCACCCGTTTGATTAATTTCTTGAATTCCACTTGGTATCGAGCGAGGCAGTGGAATTGACTGGATTGTTCCATTGAAAGATGGCATGGACTCAATAGGCCGAATGGATTCCTTCTGTGCCATAACTGACTCTCTGACTGTATTACGGCACAGAAGGAGGCCATTCAGCTCATCGAGTCCATGCCTTCTCTCTATTGAGCAATCCAATCAGTCCCAATTCCCTGCTCTATCCCTGTAGTCGTACAAGATTATTTTTCTCAAGTACCCATCCACTTTGACTTCATGCGTCGTCTCCGCTTCCACTATCCACGTCTGCAGCGAGTTCCGGGTCAGTACTACGTGCTGTGTAGAAAAAGTTGTTCCTTGCATTTCCCTGTGCATGTCTTGCCCAGAACTTTCAATCTGTGTCCCCAAGTCCTTGTACCATCAGTTCAGGGGAACAGATTTTCGTTGTCTACCTAATCTTAGCCTGTCATAATCTTGTGCATCTCGATCAAATCTCCTCTCAGTCTCCTTTGCTTCAAGGAGAACAACCCCAGCTTCTCCAACTTTACCTTGTAGCTAAAATCACTCATCTCTGCAACAATTCTGATAGATCTCCTCTGTGCCCTTTCCAGCACCCTTACATCTTTCCAAAAGTGTAGTGAGCAAAATTGGACCCAATACTTGAGTTGTAGCTGAACCAGAGCTTTATTCAGCTTCAACATAACTTCCCTGCTTTTGTACTCAATACCTCTATTTATGAAGCCCAAAATTCCACATGCTTTGCTAATTCGGCTCTCAATTTGTCCTGCCACCTTCCACCCTGAGATCCCTCTCTTGCTGCACACTCTTCAGGACACTGACCTTTTGTCTATTTTGTGTTTCCCAATCCCGTTGGCCAAGATGCATCACCTTCCAGTTCACTGTCTGAAATTCCATCTGTCACTTGTGGCCCTTTCTGCTAGCCTGTGTCCTGTTGCAGGTGGTTCAGTTCATCCTCAGTGTTTGCCATTCCATCAAGTTTGGTATCATTGGCAAATTTTCAAATGTTATCCTGTATTCCAGTATCCAGGTCCAGAAAATAAAGGGGCAAAAGGGAGGGAGGAACTGAAAACAATCGCTATCAGAAGAGAAAAAGTACGAGGAAAACTAATGGGGTTAAAGGCTGACAGGTTCCATGGACTTGATGGTCTGCATCCATGGCTACAGAGATAGTTGGATGCATTGGTTAAAGTTCCAAAATTCCCCTGATTGTGGATAAGTCCCGGCGGATTGGAAAACTGCAAATGTAACACCTCTATTCAAGAAAGGAGGGAGACAGAAAGCAGGAAACGACAGAATCCATCATGAAGGAAGTAGTGGTCGGACATTTAGAGAATCGTAATACAATCAGGCAGAGTCAACACTGATTTATGAAAGGGAAATTATGTTTGACAAATTTATTGGAGTTATTTGAGGATGTCACAAGCAAGGTGGATAAAGGAGAAACAGTAGCAGTCATGTATTTCGATTTCGAAAAGGCATTTGATCAAGAGCCACGTAAAAGGTTACGATACAAGATGAGAGCTCATGGTGTCGGGGGTAATATATTAGCATGGGTAGAGGATTGGCTAACTGACAGGAAACAGTCGGAATAAATGGGGCATTTTCATGTTGGCTAACCGTAACTAGTCGAGTGCTACAGGGAGCAGTGCTGGAGCCTCAACTATTTGCGATCCCTTTTAATGACTTGGATGAAGGGACCGACCGGGTGTATTGTCGCCAAATTTGTGGACGTTACAAAGATAGGTTGGAAAGCACGTTGTGAGGAGGACACAAAGTGTCTCCGAAGAGATGTAGACAAGTTAAGTGAGTGGGCAAAAATTTGGCAGATGGAGTATAATGTGGGGAAATGTGTAGTTGTCCACTTGGCAGGAAGAATAGAAAAGCGCAATATTGTTTACAAGGGGAGAGACTGCAGAATGCTGCGGCGCAGAGGGATCTGAGTGTCTCATATATGAATCACAAAAAGTTAGCATGCGGATACAGCAAGTAATTAGGAAAGCATTGTATAAAAGTAAGGGAGTCTTTTGACAACTGTACAGGGCATTGGTGAGACTGCACCGAGAGTACTGCGGACAATTTTGGGCTCTTTTCTTAAGGAGGGATGTCCTTGCATTGGTAGCAGTTCAGAGAAGGTTCACTCGGCTGATTTCTGGGGTGAGGGGTTTGTTTGATGAGGAAAGATTGAGCAGGTTGGGCCTATATTGCAATTCAGAAGAATTGCAAGATCAGGTGATCTTATTGAAACATGTAAGATTCTGTCGGGGTTTGACAGGGTCGATGCTGAGAGGATGTTTCCCCTCGTGGGGGAATCTAGAACCTGGGGGCGCAATCACAAATGAAGTGATCTCCCTTTTAAGATGGAGATGAGGAGGAATATCTACTTGATGAGAGTTGTTGATCTTTGGAACTCACTTTCCCAGAGAGCAGTGGAGGCTGGGTCATTGAACATATTCAAGGCTGAGTCAGATTTTTGATCTACAAGGGAGTCGAGGGTTATGGGGGGCAGGAAGGAAAGTGGAGTTTAGCCCACAGTCAGATCAGCTATGATCTTATTCAATGGCAGAGCAGGCACGAGGGGCTGAATGGCAGACTCCAGCTTCTTATGATCTTACGTTATCCTCTTTGTCCCTAATAGGCCCCACCACACCTCTTGGTACCCGCTTACTGTTTACATGCAGCTTGAAGATCTTTGGGATCCTTTTTAAGTTAACTGCCATTCTATTCTCTTATTCTCCCTTTGCCAGACTGATTTTCCTCTTCACCTCCGCTCAATTTATTCTATTTCACCGGATCCTGACTTGAAGAATTTCACTTGACATGTATCATATATCCTTTTTTCTGTTTCATAATATTCTCTATCTCCCTCGTCATCCAAGGAGCCGTGGTTTTGGTTCACTCCTTTTTGCCCTTGTTGGAACGTATCTAGCCTGTTCCTGAAGCATCTCCTCAAAGATCGCCCATTACTGCTTTTCCTGTCAATCTTTGGTTCCATTTTACCCTGTCTAGATCCACTCTCCTCTCATTGAAGCTTGCCCCCATCCAATTTAGACGCTCTACTTTAGATTGTTCCTTGCTCTTGTCCATTATTAATCGAAACCATGTGATACGATGATCACTGTTCGCCAATTGTTTCCTTACGGACACTTGACCCACCACATTCTCCAGCACCAGATCCATCCATGTCCCCTTCCTTGCTGGACTGACAACATACTGATCAAGGAAGTTCTGCTGAACACAATTTCAGAAATTTCTCCCCCTCCTTTCCTTTTACTCTAATATTATCCCAGTTGAGATTTGGGTAATTGAAGTCCCCCACTATCTATAGTTCTTGCACATCACTGTGATTACCCTGCAGATTTTCTCTATTGTTCCCACTGTTGGGAGGCCTTTAGAATACCCCCAGGAGCATAACCGTCGCCTTCTCTGTACCCAACTCTAACCAAATGGATGCTGTCTTTGTCCTCTCAAGGACACCCTCCCTTTCCAATGCTACAGTGTCCTTCCTAAACCCTTTTTTCCTTCCCTATCTTCTCTGAACACCTTGTAGCCTTGAATATTGTCACCATTTTTAAGCCGCCTTTTAGTTATTTCCACTACATCATATTCCCAAACGGCATTTGTGCTTGTAGTTCACCAACCTTATTTTCCACACTTTGTGTGTTCATGTACATGCATTGTAAAGCTGTCTGTGTATTCCGAAAAGTCCTCCTTCAGTGGTTCACCACTCTCTGGGTGAAGAAATCTCTCCTCATCTCAGTCCTAAATGGCTTACCCCTTATCCTTAGACTGTGACTCCTGGTCCTGGACTCCCCCGCCATTGGGAACATCCTTCCTGCATCTAGTCTGTCCAGTCCTGTTAGAATTTTGTATGTTTATGTGAGATTCCCTCTCATTCTTCAAAACCCGAGCTAAGACGAGCCTAATCAACCCAATCTCTCTTCATACATCAGTCCTGCCACATGTTGGTGCTCACCCCCCTGCCAATTTAGTTAAAAACCTCCTCAACCACATGAGTGAACCTCCCCACGAGCACATTGGGCCCAGTCCTTTTTGAATAGGTGCCTGCTGCCCTGGAACTGGTCCCAAATGCCCCAACAATCTGAAGTCCTCCCTCCTGCACCATGCTTCAAGCCACGCATTGATAGTCCCTCTCTTTCTATTTCTATTCTGGCTGGTGCATGGCACTGGGAGTACTATAGAGATTACTCCCATCGAGGTCCTGCATTTAAACTTCCTCCCTATCTGCAGGGAGATTCCTGACTACTCAGGAAATTCTGCCCTCTGAAGTTGAGTCCTGCTGGAGGCATCAAACAGGTTCGAAGTCTCTTCTTTCTCGGGTAAGGGAAAGAACCCCTTGCCCAAGAGGCCTTGAAGCTCCCTTTGAGATGTAGAAGATTATGATGTGATTATTTTGACTGGGCCGTCAGTGAGCCTCTCCGCAGATGTCAGAACAAGATGGCTGGGGTCTGACTGGCAGCTTGGGTGGGCACACTGAAACTTTGAAGCCTCTCTCAACTGGCAGGAGAGTTTCAAGCTTATCCCATGTTTTCTCGAATACGTGAGCTTCTCTGCCTTGCCTCTGACACTTGGGTTGTCAACCTCATGTCTCTAATAGAAACTGCATGGAGGTGTTGAAGGTTGTGATCAGGCCATGGCCTATTTCACACTACTTAGGTCTGAAGGTGCCAATCCTGGCCCTTGCTGAGTTAGCTGATCTCAAGCAATGCTTCATTGCTATTTCTAAAACCGGTCACTGGAATGCACACTGTCCATTCGGAAAAGGCTGAGGTGGCTGTTTGAGGGCACAGAGGGCTTGGCTGTGATTGTCTCACTGGATGCTTATTTGCTGGGCTCACAGGTCGTGTCTTGAGTGAATCACCATCATACGTTAGACTGGGGACTGTTGTTGATTGTAAAACTAACTGTCAGTGCAATTCACATTCCAGTGTGTGAACTGTCTGTAATCTCTTATGTTTCTCAGGTGAGTTTCAGCTGAGTCAGACACTACCTTCTGAGAGACGAGACCCTGTGCTTAGGTGGTGAGGAGTACAGACGATCAATGTGGGGCAATCAGTTTCAGTCTGCGACAAAGGCAGGTATGTACTTGTTGAGTGAGTCTGATTTTGTATGAACTGCTGTCTGGCTCTGCTTATTCAACGTGATTGGTCTCAAACACAACAGCTAAATTGACAGTCAGACTGCACTCTTTAATATTGTGGCATCTGTACTGCTTCACATCTAAACATTCCTCACACTTGCATCATTACCTGCCGATTCTGCCCCTGGCTCCTCATTTCTCATTCACCTCTTGATTCCGAGCCCACCCTGACTTGGCTTGCTTCCTTCCTGGTCACACCATATCTCGTCTGATGCCCCCTATAACTTGCCCTGTTCTCTTGGGCAGACTGACTGCTTCTGTGCCTGTACATCAGGGATGTGGAACAGTTGATAGGCATTGAAACCAAATATGGTGCTCCTCAGTGACCTGAAGTAAGTGTAAACTCTGATACTGTGAGGTGTTCAATAAGTTCACAAACTGAGAGCAGTGGATTATCCACAGAGAAACTCTTTGTGCGGTATTGTGTGGATGAATGCTCTCGAGTGCTGGTGTCATGTGGTTTCTGGAAAGAAGGGTGGACATTCGAGTGACCAGGCTCTGCTCTCCCTTCAAGAACTTGGCTGCCTACCCATGGTTGGTGTATAAACTCTGTGATTATGACTGAGATTGAAGTCTGTGTTCCTTCCCCTAGGTGTTCATGGCGGCCAGCAACACTCGCTGCTGGGACCCGGGCCACCATCCATACAACAGGCGTTGCTACAGGTAACCTCCACACAAGGGGACGTGTCTGTCACTTTGGGGGGTGGGGCTGGTGGGCAATGTTAGCGAGAGCTCTCACTGTTGGGGCGGGGGATTAATGTTGGGTCGTGCAGTCACTTTGTCGGGACAGATAATGTTTGAGAGTGCTGTCACTCTTGTTGGGGGGAATATTGGGGAGTGCTGTCACTCAGTTGGGGGCGGGGGGAATGATTGTTGGTGAGCGCCATCTATTTCTGTCAGTTTCTGATTGAATTCACTGTGCACCACTGAGAGATCGATTCAGAATCCTTTCAGGTTAGCCAGCACTGGAATTGCAATCCTGCTGAGTTGCCCCTACTTTAAATAAAAAGCTGCTGTGGACTGGAGCCAGGTTAAATGAAAGATGGTGAAAATGAATGCGTCTCTGCGTAGATGCGAAACAACTGATTTTCCTCTTCAATTGTGTTCGCTGTGTGCAAACAAGCTGCATTTCGATTTTCTGTCGGTCATCGTGTTCATCAAGGTGAGAGCTGCTGGTTTTGGGGAGTCGAATTCGTACCATTTCTGGCACCTAGTCTCAGCATCGAACCCTCCCAGTTCTGGTATAATATTTCTCTGATAGTGATTTTTATCCAGGATTATCCTGAGGCAGAGAAGCCACAGCTGCTTTTTGCATCTTCTCTCATGCATTTCACTGTTGTCTCGGCCATTTTCTGCACACCACTCTGTGATTGCTATATCTGTTGTTCATCTTCCCTTCACCTCTCAGTTTTTAACTTCCTACCTTAGTAAAATGCCTTTCTTTTTCAGCCTTCACTTCTGATGGAGTGCTCACAGCTTGCCAGTTGTCTGGACAGATGCTAACTGACCTGCTGTGTTCCCTTCTCTTGAGGATTCAGGTCTCACTCTCCTCACTGTGCCAAGACTAAAGCAGTCGCTGAGGAACAGAGCAGCATCCAATCTTTGTAGTTAGACAACATTTAATTTGCAAAGCATGCAACATTCAGTCGAGACTTTACAACTTAATTGTCGTTGCAACAAAGCATAATAACTAGCTAGATTAGAGTTTGATATGTGGGCTGAGATTTCCACCCCATATAGAAACATAGAAAATAGGAGCAGCAGTAGGCCATTTGGCCCTTCGAGCCTGCTCTGCCATTCATTATGATCATGGCTGATCATCCAACTCAGTGATCCTGTTCCGGCTTTCGCCCCATACCCTTTGATCCCTTTCGCCCCAAGAGCTATATCTAACTCATCTTGAAAATGTTTAGGCCTCAACTGCTTTCTGTGGTAGCGAATTCCACAGGCTCACCACTCTCTGGGTGAAGAAATTTCTCCTCATCTCAGTCCTGAATGGTTTACCCCGTATCTTTAGACTATGACCCCTGGTTCTGGACTCCCCCCACCATTGGGAACATCCTTCCTGCATCTACCCTGTCAAGTCCTGTTAGAATTTTATAGGTTTCTATGAGATCCCCCCTCACTCTTCTGAACCCCAGCGAATAGAATCCTAACCTACTCAAGCTCTCCTCATACGTCAGTCCCGCCATCCCAGGAATCAGTCTGGTAAACCTTCGCTGCACTCCCTCTATAGCAAGAACATCCTTCTTCTTGGTCGCAAAGATTGCCTGCTTCCATAACCCTTCCCCCAGCTCATTCCCCCCTCAGCCCATCTGCTGCTGAAATACTCAGCCATGCCTTTGTTACTTCCAGACTCAACTAGTGCAATGCTCTGTTACCCAGCCTCCTATCTTCCACCTCCATAAACTTGAGCTCATACAAAACTCCGCTGATGATATCCTAACTCAATTCTCAATCTCTTCACATCTCCATGGCTTATCCCTTCCCCCTCTCTGTAACCTCCTCCAGCCTCGACAATCTTTCACGTTCTCTGCGCTCCTCCAATTCTGGCCTCTTGTCCATTCCCTTTGCTCCTCTATTGGTGGCCATGCCTTCAGCTGCCAAGACCCGAAACTCTGGAATTCCCTCCTAAAACCTTAACTTTTTCTTCCTTTAAGACCCTGCTTAATACCTACCTCTTTGACAAAGCCTGTCTCAATATTTTCTTTTGTGATTCATTTTTTAAATTTGTTTTTGGGATGTGTTACTGGCAAGGCCAGTATTTCTTGTCCATCCCTAATTGCCTTTGAGAAGATAGTGGTGAGCTGCCTTCTTGAACTGCTGCAGTCCGTGTGGTGTAGGTACACCCACAGTGCTGTTAGGAAGTGAGTTGCAGGTTTTTGACCCAGCAGCAATGAACAGCGATTATAGTTCCAAGTCAGGATGGCAAGTGACTTGGAGGGGAACTTGCTGGTGGTGGTGTGAGCATGTATCTGCTGCCTTTGGCATTCAGGTGGTAAACATCACAGGTCTGGAGGATGCAGTTGAAGGAGCCTTTGGTGAGTTGCTGCAATGCATCTTGTAGATGGGACACAATGCTGCCATTGTGCGTGAGTGTTGGAGCGAGTGAATGTTGAAGGTGGTGCCAATCAGGTGGGCTGCGTTGTCTTGGATTGTATTGAGCTTCTTGAGTGTTTTTGGAGCCGCATTCATCTAAGCAAGAAGCCACCACATTCCTGACTTGTGCCTTGTCGAGGGTTGACAGGCTTTGGGAAGTCAGGAGGTGAGTTACTTGCTGCAGAACTCCCAGCCACTAACTTGCTCTTGTAGCCACAGCATTTATAGAACAAAGAACAGTACAGCACAGGAACAGGCCATTCGGCCCTCCAAGCCTGCGCCGATCTTGATGTCTGTCTAAACTAAAACCTTCTGCACTTCCGGGCTCCGTATCCCTCTATCCCCATCCTATTCATGTATTTGTCAAGATGCCTCTTAAACGTCTCTATCATATCTGCTTCCACCACCTCCCCTGGCAGCAAGTTCCAGGTACTCACCACCCTCTGTGTAAAAAAAACTTGCCTCGCACATCCCCTCTAAACTTTGCCCCTTGCACCTTAAACCTATGTCCCCAAGTAATTGACTCTTCCACCCTGGGCAAAAGCTTCTGACTGTCCACGCTGTCCATGCCGCTCATAACTTTGTAAACCTCTATCATGTCGCCCCTCCACCTCCGTCGTTCCAGTGAAAACAATCTGAGTTTCTCCAACCTCTCCTCATAGCTAATGCCCTCCAGACCAGGCAACATCCTGGTAAACCTCTTCTGTACCCTCTCCAAAGCCTCCACGTCCTTCTGGTAGTGTGGTGACCAGAATGGCATGCAATATTCTAAGTGTGGCCTAACTAAGGTTCTGTACAGCTACAGCATGACTTGCCAATTTTTATACTCTGTGCCTCGACCGATGAAGGCAAGCATGCCGTACGCCTTCTTGACGACCTTATCCACCTGCGTTGCCACTTTCAGTGATCTGTGGACCTGTACGCCCAGATCTCTCTGCCTGTCAATACTCTTAAGGGTTCTGCCATTTACTGTATACTCACCACCTGCATTAGACCTTCCAAAATGCATGACCTCACATTTGTCCGGATTAAACTCCATCTGCCATTTCTCCACCCAAATCTCCAACCGATCTGTATCCTGCTGTATCCTCTGACAATCCTCATCACTGCCTCCCAACTCCACCAACCCCGAATCAGACCAGCTACATTTTCCTCCAAATCATTTATTTATATATATATATATATATACTGCAAACAGCAAAGGTCCCAGCACTGATCCCTGTGGAACACCACTAGTCACAGCCCTCCATTCAGAAAAGCACCCTTCCACTGCTACACTCTGTCTTGCATGACCGAGCCAGTTCTGTATCCATCTTGCCAGCTCACCTCTGATCCCGTCTGACTTCACCTTTTGTACCAGTCTGCCATGAGGGACCTTGTCAAAGGCTTTACTGAAGTCCATGCAGACAACATCCACTGCCCTTCCTTCATCAATCACCTTTGTTACTTCCTCAAAAAACTCAATCAAATTAGTGAGACACGACCTACCCTTCACAAAACCATGTTGCCTCTCGCTAATAAGTCCATTTGGGTGTAAATCCTGCCCCGAAGAATTCTCTCCAATAATTTCCCTACCACTGACTTAAGGCTCACCGGCCGATAATTTCCTGGATTATCCTTGCTACCCTTCTTAAACAAAGGAACAACATTGGTTATTCTCCAGTCTTCTGGGACCTCACCTGTAGCCAATGAGGATACAAAGATTTCTGTCAAGGCCCCAGCAATTTCTTCCCTTGCCTCCCTCAGTTTTCTGGGGTCGATCCCATCAGGCCCTGGGGACTTATCTACCTTAATGTTTTTCAAGAATCCCAACACCACCTCCTTTTTGATATCGACATGACCCAGACTATCTACACTCCCTTCCCGAGCCTCATCATCCACCAAGTCCTTCTCTTTGGTGAATACTGATGCAAAGTACTCATTTAGTACCTTGCCCATTTCCTCTGGCTCCACGCATAGAATCCCTCCTCTGTCGTTGAGTGGGCCAACCCTTTCCCTGGCTACCCTCTTGCTCTTTATATACGTATAAAAAGCCTTGGGATGCTCCTTAATCCTGTTTGCCAATGACTTTTCATGACACCTTTTAGCCCTCCTGACTCCTTGCTTAAGTTCCTTCCTACTTTCTTTATATTCCTCAAGGACTTTGTTTGTTCCTAGCCTTCCAGCCCTCACAAATGCTTCCTTTTACTTTATGACTAGGCTCACAATATCCCTCATTATCCAAGGTTCCCGAAACTTGCCAAACATATCCTTTATCCTCACGGGAACATGCCGGTCCTGGATTCTAATCAACTGACGTTTGAAAGACTCCCAGATCTCAGATGTTGATTTACCCTCAAACAGCCACCCCCAATCTAAATTCTTCAGTTCCTGCCCAATGTTGTTACAATTAGCTTTCCCCCAATTTAGCACTTTCAACCGAGGACTACTCTTATCCTTATCCACAAGTACCTTAAAACTTACGGAATTATGGTCACCGTTCCCGAAATGCTCCCCTACTGAAACTTCGATCACCTGGCCGGGCTCATTCCCCAATACCAGGTCAGTACCAGGCCCTTCCCTAGTTGGACTATCTAAATATTGTTTCAAGAAGCCCTCCTAGATGCTCCTTTTCTGCCCCATCCAAGCCCCGAGCACGAAGTGAGTCCCAGTCAATATCGGGGAAGTTAAAATCACCCAACACCACAACCCTGTTACCTTTACATCTTTCCAAAATCTGTCTACATATCTGCTCCTCTACCTCCCGCTGGCTGTTGGGAGGCCTGTAGTAAACCCCCAACATCGTGACTGCACCCTTCATATTCCTGAGCTCCCCCATATTGCCTGGCTGCATGACCCCTCTGAGGTGTCCTCCCGCAGTACAGCTGTGATGAACAAAGAACCAAGAAAATTACAGCACAGGAACAGGCCCTTCGGCCCTCCAAGCCTGCGCCGATCCAGATCCTCTATCTAAACATGTCGCCTATTTTCTAAGGGTCTGTATCTCTTTGCTTCCTGCCCATTCATGTATTTGTCTAGATACATCTTAAAAGACGCTATCGTGCCTGCGTCTACCACCTCCGCTGGCAACGCGTTCCAGGCACCCACCACCCTCTGCGTAAAGAACTTTTCACGCATATCCCCCCTAAACTTTTCCCCTCTCACTTTGAACTCGTGACCCCTAGTAATTGAATCCCCCACTCTGGGGGAAAAAGCTTCTTACTATCCACCCTGTCTATACCTCTCATGATTTTGTACACCTCAATCAGGTCCCCCCTCAACCTCCATCTTTCTAATGAAAATAATCCTAATCTACTCAACCTCTCTTCATAGCTAGCGCCCTCCATACCAGGCAACATCCTGGTGAAACTCCTCTGCACCCTCTCCAAAGCATCTACATCCTTTTGGTAATGTGGCGACCAGAACTGCACGCAGTATTCCAAATGTGGCCGAACCAAAGTCTGATACAACTGTAACATGACCTGCCAACCCCTGTATTCAATACCTTGTCCGATGAAGGAAAGCATGCCGTATGCCTTCTTGACCACTCTATTGACCTGCGTTGCCACCTTCAGGGAACAATGGACCTGAACACCCAAATCTCTCTGTGCATCAATTTTCCCCAGGACTTTTCCATTCACTGTTTAGTTCACTCTTGAATTGGATCTTCCAAAATGCATCACCTCGCATTTGCCCTGATTGAACTCCATCTGCCATTTCTCTGCCCAACTCTCCAATCTATCTATATTCTGCTGTATTCTCTGACAGTCCCCTTCACTATCTGCTACTCCACCAACCTTAGTGTCATCTGCAAACTTGCTAATCAGACCACCTATACTTTCCTCCAAATCATTTATGTATATCACAAACAACAGTGGTCCCAGCACGGATCCCTGTGGAACACCACTGGTCACACGTCTCCATTTTGAGAAACTCTCTTCCACTGCTACTCTCTGTCTCCTGTTGCCCAGCCAGTTCTTTATCCATCTAGCTAGTACACCTTGGACCCCATACGCCTTCACTTTCTCCATCAGCCTACCATGGGGAACCTTATCAAACACCTTACTGAAGTCCATGTATATGACATCTACAGCCCTTCCCTCATCAATCAACTTTGTCACTTCCTCAAAGAATTCTATTAAGTTGGTTAGACATGACCTTCCCTGCACAAAAACATATCACTGATAAGCCCATTTTCTTCCAAATGGGAATAGATCCTATCCCTCAGTATCTTCTCCAGCAGCTTCCCTACCACTGACGTCAGGCTCACCGGTCTATAATTACCTGGATTATCCCTGCTACCCTTCTTAAACAAGGGGATAACATTAGCAATTCTCCAGTCCTCCGGGACCTCACCCGTGTTTAAGGATGTTGCAAAGATCACTGTTAAGGCCCCAGCTATTTCCTCTCTCGCTTCCCTCAGTAACCTGGGATAGATCCCATCCGGACCTGGGGACTTGTCCACCTTAATGCCTTTTAGAATACCCAACACTTGCTCCCTCCTTATGCCGACTTGACCTCGAGTAATCAAACATCTGTCCCTAACCTCAACATCCGTCATGTCCCTCTCCTCGGTGAATACCGATGCAAAGTACTCGTTTAGAATCTCACCCATTTTCTCTGACTCCACGCATAGCTTTCCTCCTTTGTCCTTGAGTGGGCCAATCCTTTCTCTAGTTACCCTCTTGCTCCTTATATATGAATAAAAGGCTTTGGGATTTTCCTTAACCCTGTTTGCTAAAGATATTTCATGACCCCTTTTAGCCCTCTTAATTCCTCGTTTCAGATTGGTCCTACATTCCCGATATTCTTTCAAAGCTTCGTCTTTCTTCAGCCTCCTAGATCTTATGTATGCTTCCTTTTTCCTCTTAGCTAGTCTCACAATTTCACCTGTCATCCATGGTTCCCTAATCTTGCCATTTCTATCCCTCATTTTCACAGGAACATGTCTCTCCTGCACGCCAATCAACCTCTCTTTAAAAGCCTCCCACATATCAAATGTGGATTTACCTTCATTGGCTGCTCCCAATCTACATTCCCCAGCTCCTGCCGAATTTTGGTATAGTTGGCCTTCCCCCAATTTAGCACTCTTCCTTTAGGACCACTCTCATCTTTGTCCATGAGTATTCTAAAACTTACGGAATTGTGATCACTATTCCCAAAGTAGTCCCCTACTGAAACTTCAACCACCTGGCTGGGCTCATTCCCCAACACCAGGTCCAGTATGGCCCCTTCCCGAGTTGGATTACTTACATACTGCTCTAGAAAACCCTCCTGGATGCTCCTTACAAATTCTGCTCCATCTAGACCTCTGACACTAAGTGAATTCCAGTCAATGTTGGGAAAATTAAAATCTCCTATCACCACCGCCCTGTTGCTCCTACATCTTTCCATAATCTGTTTACATATTTGTACCTCTATCTCACGCTCGCTGTTGGGAGGCCTGGAGTACAGCCCCAACATTGTTACCGCACCCTTCCTATTTCTGAGTTCTGCCCAAATTGCCTCACTGCTGGAGTCCTCCATAGTGCCCTCCTTCAGCACAGCTGTGATATCCTCTTTGACCAGTAATGCAACTCCTCCACCCCTTTTACCTCCCTCTCTATCCCGCCTGAAGCATCGATATCCTGGGATATTTAGTTGCCAATCATGCCCTTCCCTCAACCAAGTCTCAGTAATAGCAATAACATCATACTCCCAGGTACTAATCCAAGCCCTAAGTTCATCTGCCTTACCTACTACACTTCTTGCATTAAAACAAATGCACCTCAGACCACCAGTCCCTTTGCGTTCATCATCTGCTCCCCGTCTACTCTTTCCCTTAGTCATGCTGACTTCATTATCTAGTTCCTTACAGGCTTCAGTTACAACCTCCTTACTGTCCACTGACCTCATTTGGTTCCCATCCCCCTGCCACATTAGTTTAAGCCCTCCCCAACAGCGTTAGCAAAAGCACCCCCAAGGACATTGGTTCCAGTCCGGCCCAGGTGTAGACCGTCCAATTTGTAATAGTCCCACCTCCCCCAGAACCGGTCCCAATGTCCCAAAAATCTGAACCCCTCCCTCCTGCACCATCTCTCAAGCCACGCATTCATCCTGACTATTCTTTCATTTTTACTCTGACTATCATGTGACACTGGTAGCAATCCTGAGATTACTACCTCTGAGGTCCTACTTTTTAACTTGGCTCCTAACTCCCTAAATTCTGCTTGTAGGACCTCATCCCGTTTTCTACCTATATCATTGGTGCCTATGTGCACAACGACAACTGGTTGTTCACCCTCCCCTTTCAGAATGTTCTGCAGCCGATCCGAGACATCCCTGACCCGTGCACCTGGGAGGCAACATACCATTCGGGAGTCTCGTTTTCGACCACAGAACCGCCTATCTACTCCCCTTACAATCGAATCCCCGATGACTATAGCCCTTCCACTGTTTTTCCCGCCCTTCTGAACAGCAGAGCCAGCCACGGTGCCATGAACCTGGCTACTGCTGCCTTCCCCTGGTGAGCCATCTCCCCCAACAATATCCAAAACAGTATACCTGTTTTGGAGGGAGATGACCGCAGGGGACACCTGCGCTGCCTTCCTGCTCTTTCTCTGCCTTTTGGTCACCCATTTCCTTTCTCCCTCAGCAATCCTAATCTGCGGTGTGACCAATTCGCTAAACGTGCTATCCACTACCTCCTCAGCATCGCGGATGCTCCAAAGTGAGTCCATCCGCAGCTCCAGAGCCGTCATGCGGTCTAACAAGAGCTGCAGCTGGACACACTTCCAGCACGTGAAGGAGTCAGGGACATCAACCGTGTCCCTGAGCTCCCACATTGAGCAAGAGGAGCATAACACGGGTTTGAGATCTCTTGCCATTTTTAATCTTAAGCTTAACTTAGTCTTAACTTAGATAAATGAAAAAGGAATGACAAGTTTTCACCAATCACACGAAAAAAATAAATAAATAGAAAAAGCCTTACCTTATCTGCACACCACCGAGTCCTTTTTTTTTGGTTAGTGGAGGAGGGCGGGTGGGAGACACTACAGGTGTAGTGTCTCTGGTTCAGCCGCTGCCCAAATATATAGGACTTACTTACCCAGCTGCCACCTCGCTCTCCCTGTCACCGCTGCAAAAAGGATATTCTCCTTAACCAGTAAGGCAACTCCCCCACCTCTTTTACATACCCCACTATCCCACCTGAAGCATCTAAATCCCGGAACGTTTAGCTGCCAATCCTGTCCTTCCCTCAACCAAGTTTCTGTAATCGCAACAACATCATAGTTCCAAGTACTAATCCAAGCTCTAAGTTCATCTGCCTTACCTGTTATACTTCTCGCATTGAAACAAATGCACTTCAGACCACCAGTCCCGCTGTGCTTCGCAACATCTCCCTGCCTGCTCTTCCGCTTAGTCTTACTGGCCTTATTCACTCGTTCCCCCTCAGTTATTTTACCTGCTGACCTTCTGCTCTGGTTCCCACCCCCCTGCCACACTAGTTTAAACCTCCCAAGTGATGCTAGCAAACCTCGCAGCCAGGATATTTGTGCCCCTCCAGTTTAGATGCAACCTGTCCTCCTTGTACAGGTCCCATCTGTCCCGGAAGAGATCCCGATGATCCAGATATCTGAAACCCTCCCTTCTACACCAGCTGTTCAGCCACGTGTTTAGCTGCACTATCTTCTTATTTCTCGCCTCACTGGCAGGTGGCACAGGGAGTAATCCTGCGATTACCATCCTAGAGATTCTTACTACCTAGAGGAACTTACTACCTAACTCCCTGTACTCCCCCTGTAGGACCTCGACACTCTTTCTGCCTATGTCGTTCATACCAATGTGTACCACTACCTCTGGCTGTTCACCCTCCCCCTTCAGAATGCCCCCTGCCCGTTCAGAGACATCCTTGAACCTGGCACCAGGGAGGCAACATACCATCCTGGAGTCTCTTTCACATCCACAGAAGCGCCTGTCTGTGCCCCTGACGATAGAGTCCCCTATAACTATTGCTCTTCTGTGCTTTGTCCCTCCCTGCTGAACAACAGAGCCAGCCGTGGTGCCACTGCTGTTGTTTTCCCCTGAGAGGCCATTCCCCCCCAACAGTATCCAAAACGGTATACTTGTTAGAGAGGGGGATAGCCACAGGGGATTCCTGCACTGACTGCCTGCCCCTTCTGGCGGTCACCCATCTATCTGCTTGCACCTAAAACTCCTGTCTATGATGCTTTCCGCCACCTGCATGCTCCTCAATGCATCCAATTGTTGCTCCAACCGATCCATGCGGTCTGTGAGAAGCTGCAATTGGGTACACGTCCTGCAGATGTAGTTGTCCGGAACACTGGAAGCATCACGGACCTCCCACATCTCACAGGTGAAGCACTTCACCCCTCTAACTGACATTTCTCGCACTAATTAATAAATTAATTAAAAATAAATACTTAATTAAATCCTTACTAAATTAAGTTACAATTAACTAAATGGTGCCTCGCGCTAGATTTCTCCTATAAATATTAAATACTAAATACAGTAACCTCCTCCCTCCGGTTTAGTTACTCCTCTACTTATTAATGAATTAGTTAATTAGGGTTAATTAGTATATCAATGTTTTATTTTCAAATTCAGTGCAGATTCCCTACCAGCCAATCAGGTCACAGCTTTCCTGTGACCGCTATAGGACTGGTCCAGTTCAGTTTCTGGTCAATGGTAAGCCCAGGATGTTGATAGTGGGGGATTCAGGGATGATAATGTTGTTGAGTGTCAAGAGGACATGGTTAAATTCTCTCTTGTTGGAGATGGTCATTGCCTGGCACTTGTATGATGCAGATGTTAATTGCCCACTTATCAGCCCAAGCCTGAATGGTATCCAGGTCTCGCTGCATGTGGCACACTTGCTTCAGTATCTGAGGAGTTGCAAATGGTACTGAACGCTGTGCAGCCATCAGCGAGCACCCCCACTTGTGATTATATGATAGAAGGTCATTGATGAAGCAGCTGAAGATGGTTGGGCCTAGGACACTACCCTGAGGAACTCCTGCAGTGATGTCCTGGGGCTGAACTGATTGACCTCTAACAGCCACAGTCATCTTCCTTTGTGCTAGGTATGACTCCAGCCACTGGAGAGCTTTCCCCCTGATTCCCATTGATTACAATTTTGCGAGGGCTCATCGATACCACGCTCAGTCAGTTGCTGCCTTGATGTCAAGGGCAGTCACTCTCACCTCACCTCTGGAATTCAGCTCTTTTGTCCATGTTTGGACCAAGGCTGGAATGAGGTCAGGAGCTGAGTGGCCCTGGTGGAATCCAAACTGAGTATTGGTGAGCAGGTTATTGCTAAGCAAGTGCCGTTTGATAGCACTGTCGACGACACCTTCATCACTTTGCTGATGATCGAGAGTCGACTGATGGGGTTGTAATTGGCTGAGTTGGATGTCCTACTTTTTATGGACAGGGCATACCTGGACAATGTTCCACATTGTTGGGTAGATCCCAGTGTTGTAACTGTACTGGAACAGCTTGGCTAGTGGCACAGATAGTTCTGGAGCACAAGTCTTCAGTATGACTGCTGGCATGTTGGCAGGGCTCATAGCCTTTGCTGCATCCAGTGCCTTCAGCTGCCATTTCTTGATATCACGTGGATTGAACTGAATTGGCTGAAGACTGGCATCTCCAGTGTTGGGGACCTCAGTTGGTGGCTGAGATAGATCATCCATCTCTGGCTGAAGATAGTTTCAAATCTTTCAGCCTTGTGTCTTATAGAATAGAATCATAGAAAGTTTAAGGCACAGAAAGAGGCCACTTGGCCCATCTTGCACTGACATGCTTGAATTTTGACACGTTTTGTTTGATTATGATCCTGTGGAGCATCTTGGAATGTTTTATGACATTAAAGAACATCTTCAAGTGCTTCATAAGTCAATACATTACTTAAAATTGCAATCTCAGCTTTCACAATGTTGCATACCCTTTTCACACAGCAAGATCCCACAAACTACAAATTAGGTGATGAGTTAAGCTATTCTTAGGTGGTTTTATTTTAGGGATAAATATTCAGGAAGAACTCCCCTGATCTTCAGCTGGTGTTGTTGGATCTTTCAGACATACCTGAGAGGGCACATAGGGCTTCGGCTTCATATCTCTGCCGAACCACATAGATCTTGACTCACGGTACGCTTAATATAATGTTGAAACTTGAACTCGATTGTTCATCAGGTCGTTTACGAGCTGTTGCAGGTTTCTTGGGTCTGTCACCACTGTATACTTAACAACCATATGAAACATCAGCAGCTTAAGTTAGTTTGGAGTCTTGGTGGGTGAATATGTCTCTAGATTTTGTATCCTAGATTGATTATCAAGCTGGTAATTACAGATGCAGGCATATCAGATGAGGGCAGGATCAGACTGAGTTGGAATGCTCTTGTAGTCGAATATCTTGTCTGACACATGAATGGCAGGCTTCCGATGGAGGGTAAGCGTGGAATTGCGCCACACTGCTTGTGAGAGCAGGGTAGATGCTGGCATAGGAAAGGCTGTGGAGTGTACCTGTCCCGTTACAGGCGCTTGCTGGAGACTTGCTGTCCCTTCAAATAATAATGACACTGGTTCTGTTGCTATTGGCAGGGCCACCAGCAGGCGGGCCAGTCGCAGAAGCAGCGTGTGTTCACGGGAGTAGTCACAAGTCTTCACGACTACTTTGGGTTCATTGATGAGGAAGTGTTGTTCCACCTGAAGTAAGTGATGCGCAAACCATTAGAGAGTGTACTAACGGAAGGCTCCATTCAGGTTGCTGACAGAGCGCAGGATTCCTTTCATGACTCCCATTATTCCTGCTCTGTCAGGTACTGAGCCATTCAGATCCCAGTTGCTCCAAGCTTGATCACCAATCTGTGCAACAGTTGGCCCCAGTGCCTCTGGATTAAAGTGGAGAATATTTCCTCGAACACCCTGCTCCTGATTATTGGAACAGCAGGTCCAGTGACGTTTAACCTCAGGGGTGATCCTCACATGAGGAATAGCCACATTGGTGTGGAGCCAGAGGCCCTTAGGGCTGTATTCCCGGCAACATCCCAACCATCCCCCGACCACGGCAATGCGCTGGCTTAGCGCTTTCTTCAGCATGTGGGAAGGTTCTGATCTGTATGTGTCTTTGTATTGCAGTGTGGTGAAGGGACGGATGCCCCAGGTTGGGGAGCGAGTACTGGTGAAGGCTGTGTACAACCCCAGTCACTCAGTGAAGTGGAGTGCGCTCAAAGTCCAGGTGCAGCCCACGCAGGTACAGGCTTTAGTGTAGCTGCAAGGGAACCACATTAGTAAATGAAAGGCAGGCGAGCACAGGCTGACATTGTATTTTCTTTTCATGCTTCAGTTTCCCCATGTTGTGAGGTGGGCCGAGTGTCAGAAATCTGCTTTCTAGAGTGAGAGGCAGGACCGATCACCAAGATTTTTAACAACCCCACAACAGCCTTCTCTGACCCCCCCTCTCCCTGAGCCCCCCCCCGACCCTCCCCGAGCCCCACCTCCCTCTCAAGACCCCTTCTGCCTCTCTGAGCCACCTCCCCTTCTCCCTCTTAATGGCATCCCCCTTCCTCCCCCACCCCCATCCCTTTGACCATCTCAGTCCCTAACAGGAATTGACAGTATCTACATCCTGTATCTCAGCCTTGTTTTCAAATCCCTCCATGGCCTCACCCTCTCTATCTCTATAATCTCGTCCAGCCCAACAACCCACAGATATCTGTGCTCCTCTCATTCTGGCCTCTTGTGAATCTCTAATTTTCATCACTACGCCATTGTTGGCTGTGCCATCAGTTGCCTCGAACCCAAGTTCTGGAATAGCCTCCCTCCACCTCACTTTCCTCCTTTAAGGCACTGCTTAAAAGCTGCCTCTTTGACCTAACGTTTGGTCACCTGACCGACTATCTCATGTGCCTTGGTGTCATATTTTGTTTCTGATGCTCCTGTGAAGTGCCTTGGGACTTTTTGTTGCATTTAAGGTGCTGTCTACATAAAAGTTGTTGTTGATGGGGGTTGTGATTTTGGGATTTATGTCATAGTAACCTTCGGTGCTGAGTCTGAGACTCACTGGTTTGGGAGATCAGCAAACAAAATCTCTTCGCATTCTGTTGGGCACTGATCAGCCGTGCTGCTCTATCGATCGTTTCTATTGTTGTGGTGTCATGACCGCAATGGTTGGAGGGGAGTTGCGGGCTGGCAGATTCTTTCTGGGGTTTGGGCATCGCTGGCTAGGCCAGCATTTATTGCCCGTCCCCATTTGCCCTTGCGAAAGTGACGGTGAGCTGCCTTCTTGAACTGCTGCAGTCCTTGGAGTGTCGTCTGAGACTTCGGGGGCTGCTCTCCCCTTTCACTGGGGGCCCGGGGGCTGGTCTCTCTTCTCGGCTGGAGGCCTGGGTCTTCTCACCATATTTAAATCTGTAGGAGAGCTCGAGTCTAGCCCACGGGAGACAGCAAGGTGGAATTTCCAAACACCTTGCTAAGTGAGGCAAGATTTAAACACTGTTTAAACTCTGGTTCTCCATCACTTCACCACTGTAGATGGCTGAGATTCCACAGCACTTGCAGTCCCGATGTATTGTCAAACCCTTCCATGAGCTTGCATTATACGTGTTAAGAGCTAGAAAAACCTTTGTCGTACTGACTGCTTTTGTTGTGATTATTTTTTGCAGAGCCCGTCGCACATGTTGCCTGGTCAGAAGCAAGGCATCCTGGGAGCAAAGCCCCAGCCACAACCCCTGCTGCAAGGTCCACGCATTCCCTCCTTGTTATCCTCGCAGCCACTGCTCTCCCAGCTCCCTCACAAACGTGAGTACGAGTCAGTTCGACACATGCTGGGGCACAGGAATGCGCTGGTTTCTCCACTGTAGTCAGGAATGCACTAAAACGCCTGCCCAGGTTTATGTATCGTAACTCCATTCCTATGTGATATCTCTTTCCCATCCAAGCCACCTACAGATGCCTGATCTTTCCTCTCAGACTCTCTCACAGGTGCTTGATGTGCATCAAGAGACATAGAAGTTCGAACACAGAAACAGGCCTTCAGCCAACCAGTTCATAAGATAACCTGAGAAACAGGAGCAGGAATAGACCATGCAGCCCGTCGCGCCTCTTCCACCATTCAATATGATCATGTAATCTTGAGTTTCGACTCCACTTTCCCGCCTGCTCCCCATATCCCTTGATTCCTTGAGAGACCAAAAATCTGTCTATCTCAGCCTTAAATATATTTAACAGTGCAGCATCTACAACCCTTTGGGGAGAATTCCAAAGATTCACAACCCTTTGAAGAAATTTCTCCACATCTGAATCTTAAGTGATTGTCCCTTTATCCTGAGACTGTGCACTGTGCCCCCATGTTGCAGATTCCCTGACCAGGGGAAACAACCTCTCAGTGTCGACCCAAAACTCTTCAGAATCTCGCATGTTTCAATGCAATCACTTCTCATTCTTCTAAACTCCAGAGAATATAGACGCAATTTACTCAGCCTCTCATCACAGGACAACCTCTCATCCCTCGAACCTATTTAGTGAACCTTAGCTGTACTGCCTCCAATGCAAGTATATCCTTTCTTAAATATGGAGAGCAAAACTGCACACAGTATTCAAGGTGTGGTCTCACTGAAGCCCCGAACAATTATAGCAAGATTTCTTTGTTCTTGTATTCCAATCCCCTTTCAGTGAAGGCCAACATGCCATTTACGTTCCTAATTGCATGCTAACTTTCTGTGTTCAATATCAGAGTACACCAACTCCTTCTGAACATGAATAATTTTAAGTTTCATCTCTTTTTAAAAATATTGTGCTTTTCTATTCTTAGGACCAGATTGAATCATTTCACACTTCCCACATTATACTCTATCTGCCAGCTTGTTGCCAACTCATTTAACCTGTCTCTGTCTGCCTCACAGCTTGCCCTTCCACCTATCTTTGTATCATCAGCAAACTTAGATATTATTCTTGGTCTCTTCATTTATTTCATTGATATAGTTTGTAAATAGCTGAGACCCCAGCACCGATCCTTGCAACACTCCACTATTGACAGCCTGCCAACTTGAAAATGCCCCGTTTATCCCTGCTGTTTGCATCCTGTCCTTTCACCAGTTCTCCATCCATGCTAATATATTACCCCGAGCTCCATGAGCCCTTATCTTGCCTGTTAACCTTTTGTGTGGTACATGTTTTGTGTGTTTTTGGAAATCCAGGTATATTACATCTGGTTCCTCTTTAGCGACCCTTCTAGTTAGATCCTCAAACAACTGTAATAAATTCGTCAAACACAATTTCCCTTTTGTAAGACCATGTTGTCTTTGTGTGATCTGCAATGAGCTCTTTATGTTGCCTGATGCAACATAAATGAGAAGCGTGGAGTCCTGTTGGTTGAAGATCTCCAACAGTTTTATGACAGCGAACTATTTATAACTGTACAGAGCAAACTATTTACAGAGCTTGTCTCTTGGTGTTACAGTTGCAGAGTGACTTTGGTTAGTAGTCACATGACTGCGTCCTGGTACTTAGCTCGTTAGCATACTCCGATCTTGAAGGGGCATCACTCTTAAAGGCAATCCTGCAACGTGATCAGACGATGATTTTCTAAGTGCATTCTTTCAACTTCCTTAATAGATTGCAGCACTTTTTCGACAACTGATGTCAGGCTAACAGGCCTGTAGTTCCTTGTTTTCTCTCTCCCTCCTTTCTTGAATAGCAGTGTTACATATGCTAGCTTCCAGTCTGCTGCGATTGTTCCAGAATCCAGGGAGTTTTGGAAAATCATAGCCAGAGCATCCACTATCTCTGCATCGATATCTTTTAGAACCCGAGGATGTAGGTTCTGATTTGTATCAGTGTTTATTTACCCTCCAGATGATTTAATCATCCCAATCACAGCCACAATGTTCCCTATACCTCAAAGCCTTTCCCTTCACCCACTTAGAACCATAGAAAGGTTACAGCACAGAAAGAGGCCATTCAACCCATTGTGTCTGCGCCTGCTGAAAAAACTCGTCGTCCATTCTAATCCCACCTTCCAGCACCTGGTCCGTCGCCTTGCATTTTACGGCACTTCAGGTGCAGGTCCAGGTTCCTTTTAAATGAGTTGAGGGTTTCTGCCTCCACCACCAATCAAAGCCGCGAATTCCAGACACTCACCACCCTCTGGGTGAAAAAGTTTTTCCTCATGTCCCCTCTAATCCTTCTATCATTTGCCTTAAATCTGTGCCCCTGGTAATTGACCTCTCGATAGGAGAAACAGATCCATCCTGTCTACTGTATCTCGGCCCCTCATAATTTTGTACACCTCAGTTAAGTCACCCTCTCAGTCTCCTCTGTTCTAAGGAAACAACCCTTCCGATCTAATTTTTCCTCATACTTGCAATTTTCAAGCCCTGGCAACGTTTTTGTAAATTTGCTCTGGACTCTCTCCAGAGCAATTTTGTCCTTCCTGTAATGTGGTGAGCAGAACTGTACGCAATACTCCAACTGTCCTAACCAGCATTTTATACAGTTCCAGCATTACATCCCTGCTTTTGTATTCTATACCTCAACCAATAAAGGAAAGCATTCCATATGCCGCCTTCACGTGATCTATGTGTCCTGTCACCTTCAGGGGCCTGTGGACATGCAGTCCAAGGTCTCTCACTTCCTCTATCCCTCTCAATATTCTTCCGTTGAGTATGTATTCCCTCGCTTTGTTTACCCTCCCAAATGCACTACCTCGCTTTTCTCCGGATTGAATTCCATTTGCCACTTTTCTGGACACTCAACCAAACCATTGATATTCTGCAATCTACAGCTGTCCTCTTCACTATCAAATACGTGGCCAATTTTTGTGTCATCTGCAAATTTCCCAATCATGCCTCCCACGTTTAAGTCCAAATCATTAATATATACGGTGAACAGCAAGGGACCCAACGCTGAGCCCTGTGGAACACCACTGGAAACCGCTTTATATTTGCAAAAACATCCGTTGACCATTACCCTTTGTTTCCTGTCACTGAGCCAATTTTGCATCTGACTCACCACATTCCCCTGCATCCCATGGGCTTTTACATTTCTGACCGGTCTGCTATGTGGGACCTTGTCAAATGCCTTACTAAAATCCATGTAGACAATATCACTTCACTACCCTCATCAATCCTCCTCCTTACTTCCTCAAAAAATTCAATTAAGTTAGAAGACACGACCTTCCCTTAACAAATCCATGCTAACGATCCCTGATTAATCTGTGCCTTTCTAGGTGACAGTTTATCCTATCTCTCAGATTTGATTCTAATAACTTAACACCACCGAAGTCAGACTGGCTGGCCTATACTTATTTGGCCTATCCCTCGCACTCTTTTTAAACAACAGTACGATGTTTGCAGACCTCCAATCCTCTGGTACCTTGCCTTACATCTGCTATTTCCTCCCTGGCTTCCTATAACAACCTGGGATGCAATCCATCCGGCCCTGGCGATTTATCCACTTTCAAGGATGTCAGCCCCTTTGGTACTTCCTCTCGCATTATGCTTATCGTATCCAATATTTCACACTCCTCTTGAACTACGATGTCTACATCATCCCTCTCCATTGTGAAGATAGAGACAAAAAACTCATTAAGAACCCTGCCCACATCTTCTGCATCCACGCCGAAGTTGCTTTGTACATCTCTGACAGGCCCTACCCTTTCCTTAGTTATCTTCTTGCTCTTCATGTACTGATAAAATATCTTGGGTTTTCCTTGATTCTACCTGCCAATAATTTTTCATGTCCTCTCTTTGCTTTCCTAATTTCCTTTTTTACTTCACCCCTGCGCTTTCTATACTCCTCTAGGCTTTCTTGTTCTACTTTATCTCAGCCTGTATGCTTCTAGATTATCAGGGGCTCGAGATTTGGCAGTACCACCCTTTATCTTTATGGGGACATGGCTATATTGTGCCCTGTAGAATCTCGCTTTTGAATGCCTCCCACTGGTTTGCCACTGATTTTCCTTCCAGTAGCTGTTTCCAGTCCACTTTCGCCAGATCACCTCACAGTTTTGTAAAATTTGCCTTCCCCCAATTTAGAACTTTTGCTCATGTTCTATCTTTGTCCTTATCTGTAATAATGCTAAATCGAACTGCATTGTGGTCACGATCTCCAAAATGGTTACCCACTGCTACTTCATCCACTTGCCCAGCTTCATTTCCTGAGACTCAATCTGGAATTACGCCCCCTCTCGTTGGGCTTGTTCCGTGCTGGCTAAAAAAAGTTCTGTTGAATGCAGTTCAAGAATTTTGTACTCTCCGATCTCGTCTTGGATATAGACCAAGTTTCTGCCTCACGCACTAACCTGGGACTGAATCCCACAGCCTCACAACTCTCTGTGTCGTCAGAACTTCCCTGCCTTCAGTCCTGAATCTCCTGCATTTAGCCTTGTTTCACTTGCTCCTCATTCTGCACCCCATAACTACTGGCAACAGTTTACTTTTATCTTCCTTGTCTCATCCTTTCGTTTTAGACACTAATATTGTTCCATGATCAATGTTCTAATGGAAAAAGACACAATTTTTTCAACTTATTGTGTTTTCTCAGACCAGGCAGCATCTCTAAAGCCTGAATATCGGATGAAACACAATGCTTAAACTAAGATCCTAAAGCTCATTAGCTCTGTGATAAATCATAGATACCATTCACTTTTTCTTCCTGCCTTGTCGACCTGAGCTGCTGCCTTGAATGTTCTGTGCACTGGGCCCTGAAATAATTTTCAGGATTGTGGGTCGAGAAAGAAACTGTCAACAGTGAGGATTAAATTGGATTGGCAGGATAAGAACAGGGCGGGTAAATGTGATTCGAACTCTTTACTGGTGTGGAAGTTAAACACCAACATGGAGTAATTAGGCTGCCTGGCCTGTTTGCATTTTATGAAGTTTGTGTATTTCTGTGCATCAATCCCTCTGTCCTTTCAAACACTTAGCCACCTTCCATTCTGATTATGATGATAATTACTGCTGTTACATTGGAAATGAGAGCAAGAGTAGGCCATTTGGCCCCTCCAGCCTGCTCCGCCATTCATCCAGATTATGGCTGATCTACCTCAAAGCCTTTTTCCTCAACTCTCCCCATATCCCTTGATAGCGTTAATATCTAGAAATCTATCAACCTCTGTCTTGAACAGACTCAAAGACTGTGCTTCAAAAGCCCTCTGTGCTGGAGCATTCTAAAGATTCACCACCCTCTGATTGAAGAAATTCCTCATCTTTCCCTGATTTTTTTTTTTGTTGACTCGTTCCTGGATGTGCGATTCGCTGCATTTTTTGCCCATTCCGAGTTACCCTGGAGAAGGTAATGGTGAACCGCTGTAGTCCGTGTTCTGTGTATACACCCAGAGTGCTGTTAGGGAGGGAGTTGCAGGGTTTTGATCCGTTGATAATGAACAAACAGTGATATACTTGCAAGTCAGGTGTGTGGTAGTTGTGCTGTTTTAAGAACTTCTCTCACTCTTTTTACACCCAGCTGGTTTGCTGCAGCCTTTGGTTCACTTGGGCCCACATGCTCAGCTTGGCCGCAGGCTGGATTTGGGACTGCGGTCAATGGGCAGGAATGGAAGAATGGACATTGGTCGGAGAGGCGACAGGAGGTGGGAGCATCTGCATTCTGTATTGTGATCGCGTGTGTGGTGGTTTGAAAGGGGTTGCTGCTTAGGTAGGGTGTGATATTGGGGTTGACAGGGCTTGCCAACCTGTGCCAAGATCTAGCTGCCCGGATGGGCTGGGCAGTGTTGAGAAACCAATGAGTTGAGCTCCTACCAATTGATGTGAGTTGGCAATTGTGGTGCAGTTTGAGTCTGGGTTGCTCGATGCTACATGGACGCTGGGGACATGCCATGAGTGAGTTTGGACTGTCAATCTTTGCTGACTATTGGACTGTGGAGGGCATCATAGCCGAGCCTGATTGTCTCCTCACTCACTTGCCATTATCAGTGACCATCACTGACCCCAGACCCAAACTGTCAGTGACCGTCCCCGAGCCCGTCCCCGAACTGTCAGTGACCGTCCCCGAGCCCGTCCCCGAACTGTCAGTGACCGTCCCCGAGCCCGTCCCCGAACTGTCAGTGACCGTCCCCGAGCCCGTCCCCGAACTGTCAGTGACCGTCCCCGAGCCCGTCCCCGAACTGTCAGTGACCGTCCCCGAGCCCGTCCCCGAACTGTCAGTGACCGTCCCCGAGCCCGTCCCCGAACTGTCAGTGACCGTCCCCGAGCCCGTCCCCGAACTGTCAGTGACCGTCCCCGAGCCCGTCCCCGAGCCCGTCCCCGAACTGTCAGTGACCGTCCCCGAGCCCGTCCCCAAACTGTCAGTGACCGTCCCCGAGCCCGTCCCCGAACTGTCAGTGACCGTCCCTGACCCTGTGGGGAGTCTCGGTGTGCGAGCGTGAGCTCACTGTGTTGGAACTGCAACTCATAAAAAGGTACACATGTGGAGGCTTATTCTTCGGGGTCTGAAACTTATCAGTGTTCTTTAAAATTGGATGTCATGAACTTGAGCTCATTTTTGAATTTCTGTGTTGGAAAAAGGATTGTACATCTGCCTGTGTTGTCTCATTTCTGTTTTTCATTAAATAGGGACAATTACAAACGTATGGGCGGTCAGGGCAGCTCCCAGAAACGGTACCAGGATATGGCATCAGGTGAAGGACCAGCAAAAAAGGCACGCCATTACATCCCCTCATACAGCGTGCAGTATGCCCGCTTCTCCCTGGACAGGTACTGTTCCTTCTAATGCCCATGTGCTTGTAGAATCTGTTTGGCCGATTGGAGACTGCACCTGGCCACAGCTTGCGTTGGCCAGCTTCCTGCCCGATACAGCTGCAACACAGGGAATTTTCACACCACAGGTACACACTTGTGCCGGAATGGCTGCTCTTGGTCGAACAGTGAGTGTTGCCAGGCTCCTTCCTCACTGCGGGCGTCACTGTAGAGTAATGCCACGTCCCTGCATGCTTTCCACGGCTCGGTGTCTGTCATTCTCCAGAGTCTGGTGGGTCAGTGATTCCCCACAGGAAAAGGGGAGGTGGGTCAGTCTGTGATTCCCCACAGGGTGATGGGACGAGGGTCAGTGTGGGAACAGAGCACAGGCTGAGGGTTGGAGCTGAAAGCTGGTCAGGTGACTTAACAGTGAATTGAGTGCTGTTGCCAGGCTCAACTAGAGAGTTATGTCCAGGACCTGCTCTCTGATTCCAATGTGGAGTATTATTTGCAGAATCGAGCTCTTCAGAGCTCTTGGCACTGGGTTTAATGCATCACATGGTCTGATCCCTGCAAGTGCTTGTTAATGCAGCATTTCCTTTGTTCTCCAGCTCTGCCTGTGATTCGATCGAGGTTCAGCGCCGCTACCCCTGCCTGCACATCCCAGATAGGTTCTTTGACTCAAGGCTGTGCTGGGTGAATACATTCCCATTGGCCGAACCTTTACAGTTAGGCCAGAAGTGTGTTTTCCATGTGATAAATGAGGGATCTGACCTGACTGAGGGGCAGGAGAGTCAACAGGAACCAGCTGATGCAGATTCCACCTACAGTGCTAAGGTGAGCTGAGCATCTTGTGGCCATGAGTCTCAGTGGGATGGAAACAGAAGAGTGAGCATACACAGACCCCTGCACTCATGCTTCAAAACTGTCTTCATTCGGTCAAATGTGTCTCCAGTTTGAATGTTGCTCAGCGTAGGTAGTAACACGTTGAAAAGCGCACAGACAGTGCAGTTCTGATGAAAGATCACGAACCAGATTTGTTAATTCTGCTACTCTCTCCACAGATGCTGCCTGACCTGCTGAGTATTTCCAGCATTTCCTCTTTTCAGTGCAGGATCCCTGTCCCCACACTCACTCTGGCTCACACAAAGTGCAGGCCCCAAGTCCACTATCAGTCTCCCTCTCTCTTGCCCCCTCTCTCTCTCGCCCCCTCTCTCTCTCGCCCCCTCTCTCTCTCGCCCCCTCTCTCTCTCGCCCCCTCTCTCTCTCTCGCCCCCTCTCTCTCTCTCGCCCCCTCTCTCTCTCTCGCCCCCTCTCTCTCTCTCGCCCCCTCTCTCTCTCTCGCCCCCTCTCTCTCTCTCGCCCCCTCTCTCTCTCTCGCCCCCTCTCTCTCTTCTCTCCGCCCCTCTCTCTCTCTCGCCCCCTCTCTCTCTCTCGCCCCCTCTCTCTCTCTCGCCCCCTCTCTCTCTCTCGCCCCCTCTCTCTCTCGCCCCCCTCTCTCTCTCGCCCCCTCTCTCTCTCGCCCCCTCTCTCTCTCGCCCCCTCTCTCTCTCGCCCCCTCTCTCTCTCGCCCCCTCTCTCTCTCGCCCCCTCTCTCTCTCGCCCCCTCTCTCTCTCGCCCCCTCTCTCTCTCGCGCCCCCTCTCTCTCTCTCGCCCCCTCTCTCTCTCTCGCCCCCTCTCTCTCTCTCGCCCCCTCTCTCTCTCTCGCCCCCCTCTCTCTCTCTCGCCCCCTCTCTCTCTCTCGCCCCCTCTCTCTCTCTCGCCCCCTCTCTCTCTCTCGCCCCCTCTCTCTCTCTCGCCCCCTCTCTCTCTCTCGCCCCCTCTCTCTCTCTCGCCCCCTCTCTCTCTCTCGCCCCCTCTCTCTCTCTCGCCCCCTCTCTCTCTCTCGCCCCCTCTCTCTCTCTCGCCCCCTCTCTCTCTCTCGCCCCCCTCTCTCTCTCTCGCCCCCCTCTCTCTCTCTCGCCCCCTCTCTCTCTCTCGCCCCCTCTCTCTCTCTCGCCCCCTCTCTCTCTCTCGCCCCCTCTCTCTCTCTCGCCCCTCTCTCTCTCTCGCCCCCTCTCTCTCTCTCGCCCCCTCTCTCTCTCTCGCCCCCTCTCTCTCTCTCGCCCCCTCTCTCTCTCTCGCCCCCTCTCTCTCTCTCGCCCCCTCTCTCTCTCTCGCCCCTCTCTCTCTCTCGCCCCCTCTCTCTCTCTCGCCCCCTCTCTCTCTCTCGCCCCCTCTCTCTCTCTCGCCCCCCTCTCTCTCTCTCGCCCCCTCTCTCTCTCTCGCCCCCTCTCTCTCTCTCGCCCCCTCTCTCTCTCTCCGCCCCCTCTCTCTCTCTCGCCCCCTCTCTCTCTCTCGCCCCTCTCTCTCTCTCGCCCCCCTCTCTCTCTCTCGCCCCCTCTCTCTCTCTCGCCCCCCTCTCTCTCTCTCGCCCCCTCTCTCTCTCTCGCCCCCTCTCTCTCTCTCGCCCCCTCTCTCTCTCTCTCGCCCCCTCTCTCTCTCTCTCGCCCCCTCTCTCTCTCTCTCTCTCTCGCCCCCTCTCTCTCTCTCTCTCTCGCCCCCTCTCTCTCTCTCGCCCCCTCTCTCTCTCTCGCCCCCTCTCTCTCTCTCGCCCCCCTCTCTCTCTCTCGCCCCCTCTCTCTCTCTCGCCCCCTCTCTCTCTCTCGCCCCCTCTCTCTCTCTCGCCCCCTCTCTCTCTCTCGCCCCTCTCTCTCTCTCGCCCCCTCTCTCTCTCTCGCCCCTCTCTCTCTCTCGCCCCCTCTCTCTCTCTCGCCCCTCTCTCTCTCGCCCCCTCTCTCTCTCTCGCCCCCTCTCTCTCTCTCGCCCCCTCTCTCTCTCTCGCCCCCTCTCTCTCTCGCCCCCTCTCCCTCTCCCCCCCCTCTCTCTCTGCCCCTCTCTCTCTCCTCGCCCCCCTCTCTCTCTCGCCCCCTCTCTCTCTCTCGCCCCCTCTCTCCTCGCCCCCTCTCTCTCTCGCCCCCTCTCTCTCTCGCCCCCTCTCTCTCTCGCCCCCTCTCTCTCTCGCCCCCTCTCTCTCTCTCGCCCTTCCTCTTCTTCTCTCTCGCCCCCTCTCTCTCTCTCCCTCCTCTCTCTTCTCTCGCACCTCTTCTTCTCTCTCGCCCCCTCTCTCTCTCGACCCCCTCTCTCTCTCGCCCCCCCCTCTCGCCCCCTCTCTCTCTCGCCCCCTCTCTCTCTCGCCCCCTCCTCTCTCGCCCCCCCTCTCTCTCGCCCCCCTCTCTCGCCCCCCCTCTCTCGCCCCCTCTCTCGCCCCACCTCTCTCGCCCCCTACCATCTCGCCCCCCCTCTCTCGCCCCCCCTCTCTCGCCCCCCCCCTCTCGCCCCCACCCTCTCGCCCCCCCCTCTCGCCCCCCCTCTCTCGCCCCCCCTCTCTCGCCCCCCCTCTCTCGCCCCCCCTCTCTCGCCCCCCCTCTCTCGCCCCCCCCTCTCGCCCCCTCTCGCCCCCCTCTCTCGCCCCCCCCTCTCCGCCCCCCCTCTCTCGCCCCCCCTCTCTCGCCCCCCCTCTCTCGCCCCCTCTCTCGCCCCCCCTCTCTCGCCCCCCCTCTCTCGCCCCCCCTCTCTCGCCCCCCCCCTCTCGCCCCCCCTCTCTCGCCCCCCCTCTCTGCCCCCCCTCTCTCGCCCCCCCCTCTCTCGCCCCCCCTCTCTCGCCCCCCCTCTCTCGCCCCCCTCTCTCGCCCCCCCACTCTCTCGCCCCCCCCCTCTCTCCGCCCCCCCCTCTCTCGCCCCCCCTCTCTCGCCCCCCCCTCTCTCGCCCCCCCCTCTCTCGCCCCCCCTCTCTCGCCCCCCCCTCTCTCGCCCCCCCTCTCTCGCCCCCCTCTCTCGCCCCCCCTCTCTCGCCCCCCCCCCTCTCTCGCCCCCCCCTCTCTCGCCCCCCCCCTCTCTCGCCCCCCCCTCTCTCGCCCCCCCCTCTCTCGCCCCCCCTCTCTCGCCCCCCTCTCTGCCCCCCCCTCTCTCGCCCCCCCCTCTCTCGCCCCCCCTCTCTCGCCCCCCCTCTCTCGCCCCCCCTCTCTCGCCCCCCCCTCTCTCGCCCCCCCCTCTCTCGCCCCCCCCTCTCTCGCCCCCCCCTCTCTCGCCCCCCCTCTCTCGCCCCCTCTCTCGCCCCCCCCTCTCTCGCCCCCCCTCTCTCGCCCCCCCTCTCTCGCCCCCCCTCTCGCCCCCCCCCTCTCTCGCCCCCCCTCTCTCGCCCCCCCCTCTCGCCCCCCCCTCTCTCGCCCCCCCCCTCTCTCGCCCCCCTCTCTCGCCCCCCCCCTCTCTCGCCCCCCCCTCTCTCGCCCCCCCCCTCTCTCGCCCCCCCCCCTCTCTCGCCCCCCCTCTCTCGCCCCCCCCCTCTCTCGCCCCCCCCTCTCTCGCCCCCCCCCTCTCTCGCCCCCCCCCTCTCTCGCCCCCCCCTCTCTCGCCCCCCCCTCTCTCGCCCCCCCCTCTCTCGGCCCCCCCTCTCTCGCCCCCCCCTCTCTCGCCCCCCCCCTCTCTCGCCCCCCCCTCTCTCGCCCCCCCCCTCTCTCGCCCCCCCTCTCTCGCCCCCCCCTCTCTCGCCCCCCCTCTCTCTCGCCCCCCCCTCTCTCGCCCCCCTCCTCTCTCTCGCCCCCCCCCTCTCTCGC